>NC_031498.1:30351295-30364988 GCF_000237925.1 Schistosoma mansoni | reverse complement strand
GATGTGTTAGGACTGCAACTGGTCAGTCTCTAATTGGCATATGTGCATACTGTGCGTATCGCCTCGATATAGCCTTAATTCACAGGCATGGTAAGCAGAGATGGATAGTGGCTAGCAGTGGAATCCAGGATGCGCGTTTCGTCCTACACAATACTAAATGAATTTAAACTTCACCCCATCGCACAAGCAAGTGGCTATCAGGACTCAGTGGCCGAGTAGATAACGCGATGGCGTCTGAAGCGAAGGTACTGGGTTCGAGTCCCAGAGTAAACATCAACTCTGAGATGCAGGTGCATCCAGCTGACGAGTCCCAAATAGAACCAAACGCGCGTCCTTGATTCCACTGCTAGCCACTATCCATCTCTGCTTGCCATGCTTGTTTAGTGTCTTATTTTATGATATTCATAATTAATTCACCAACAGTTTTTGTTTCTTATCGACATACAAGTTGTGCGAATTATGTAAAGGTCAATAATGCTAATACAATGGGTCAATGAAAATTCTAATAAACAAGTACATGTCGCTGACCAATAAATGGTCAACACTTCCTCGTTATCGTTGACTCATTTACAAAATGGTCAGAAATTTGCTTAATGCATCAAACCTCATCGACATCAATAATCACGATTCTGAATAAACTTTTGGAACAATTTGTTTCCTCAGGAACACTGGTTACAGACAACGTTGAAAATCTCGGACTTCTGTTTCAAGAAAGCTATTACAGATAATTCGATCGCCATTCTGTTACCCTCAGTCAGGAGGTCAAGCTAAGCGTTTTGTTGATATTTTCAAGCGTACCCTCATCAAGCCACAAGGGGGAGCATGATGGAATAAGATCATCCATGATTTCTCGAGATTATACAGAACAACCCCCGAACTCAGCCTCGATCAACCAGTGTTCGGGGGAAAAACTCTTACTTCTAACGCAAGGTATCCACAGGAAATAAAACAAAACTATCAACCCGAAGTAAGGTAAACTGCACGTCGATTCTCAGATGGGTTATCAGTATATCTAAGAAACAGTAAGGGCTGTTTGAGTGGTGGGTGTTGTCATAAGAAGAGTCATTGACGTGATTTACGAAAAGGATGTTCAAGGAAATTTTCTGACACGACATGTGAACCACAAACGATATAGAGGGCTGAATTCAGTTAAAGAACTCCCTGCAACTGGGTTACTTTATTGATACGGTTAGTCAGGACTGGCGTGGTCAGTGCAGAATAAGCTGAACGTTTTTTTCAGGAGGGGAAGGTAATAAAGTGGGATAATCAAGAGTCATCAAATTAGAAGGCCATGTTGTACCAGTCAAAGATTTGCTAATGACTAGCGCATGTTATTGGCCAAGACATGGTTTTACTTTCTAAGGGGTACATATATATGAATGCTTACGCATGTTGGCTGGTTTAGCCGGATAAACTTCCTTCTCTACTCTTAGTCTTCTTATTCAGTAGCCGGTTGCAGGTTTGGGTTTAGGAAGTTTGTGTGTTAGTATCAGTCAGTTTTGAATGGGACTCATCTTCTACATTGTTTGAACTGTGATCACTACGTAAACTTAAGTTAGAAAGCCAGACAATGATATATATATGGAATAATTCAAACAAGTAGGATACAGTCACTATTGACTATAATCCAGTTAACCTTACTGGACATTTATGTTGTTACTTGTTATTTTGAGACTTTTCATTAGTGTATGCACCTATAACTTCATCTAGAATGGAACTTTCAGACTTTAAGAAGGAGCCCTGAGGTAGAATGAAACAATCTATGTAACGCTCCCTACTTCTTATTAGATATCCAGCTAGTAATAATGATTAGTTATCTATTTCTTGTCGGATACTGTGGTAAAATGAACAAGCTAACAAACGAGGATCATCAGCTGATTATTTGTTTATACTTCATAATCTATTAAGGATTGGAAAACGAAATCTTTATTTGTCAAATCTTTTCAAACTAAATTTTTACTCTCAGCAAAACTGGTCAGCTTTCGCCCCAGACTTCAAAGAACTTGATGAAAATGTGGAATATGAAGAAAGAGAGTCAGAATTCGATGTTGAAGATGAAGATAAAATGATTGAAGAGAATAAAAGTAAGTGCATCTGTATATGTGGTCACAACCTTATTATTATTATTAATTCGTTTACTAGGCACCATTTGGTGTAAGTGGCTTCAAACCGAACTTAAAGTATGAGGGCTAGTAATACTACTCGGTTACCGAAACCGTAGTAGGTGAGGCAGGGTTCAAAACTGCAATCATAACACTGAATAGGTGTTGTTACTCGACGCTGATCGTGAGGACGTACTTACAAACTAGTAAATAATTTTGTTTTATAGTATAGGTTTTACGAATTGAATGAATGAATAAAATACCAACTAGTAATTAATACTCAGTGATACAGTGTAGCCGAGGAATAACTGTTCACGAGGCCGAGCTGTTGACCTAAGTCTCCAAATGATCTAATATGAAAGGACAAAACGCAAATTGTCCGAAAAACAGGTCTGTTCTCTATTAAAATAACATTCTTGTGCTGAAAAACATAAATGTCATGGTTGAGTGAAGGATATGCTGTTCGTAGTTCGAGCAGTAGACAATGAATTAAAATTCCCCCAATAATAGGTCTAATTTTCTCCCGACTCATCAACGATAGTATGAAAAAAGTATCCTTAGTTAAATAGTTAGTTATAAGCAAAGTGGAGCTTGTTAAGAACTTCGTCCCCCTCCAACAAACACTAAAAATGTATACCATCCCAAATTGTCACACATAAATTATCACAGTAGTAAAAATTAAAACAGCTGAGCTAGATCAGTGACGGCGAAGTCAGTCAGAGAGAGTGTAGTTTGGAGGGAACAGATAAAATCAAAATTAAAATGTATGGAATAATACTAAAACTCGAATTCTAGAAAAAAAAAGAATGCATCTTCATCATTGATACCGATTTTAAGCCTAAGATTTTCAGCCACTAACTTTGATTATCGTACGAACGGCAACCAGGAAGTGTAAATCTTTCAACATATCTCAGATTAATGCTTATTGACTTTATCAGCTGACGATACGTCTTGATTTGTTTACTTCTATATTTTTCCCTTCCCTTATACTAATCACCATTGCACTGTGGGATAACATGTGACTACGATATATGATACGTGTGTCCACGTCATTTGAATGTTAAGAAATTTAAGAACACAATACATCAAAGGTAATCGCCCTTCTTAAGTGTATCAACTGTTTCACTGAACTTAATGAAGATTGCGGAAATACCGAAAGACCAAGGCAGCCGCTGAACTCTTGTGTTGATGAATACACTGAACGTGTATGGTGTTTTGTGCTGTTCCATACCCAGTCCGTTGTTCAGATGATGAACTGAATTCGGCCTAAATCTGTGCACGGGATTCTAGTAAGACGTGACACAATTATAAGACAGCTAAAGAGCTTGACTTCCAGGTATGTTTTAAACAGTAGAAATAGTGATGAAACAATATATGTTTCTATAGGTGAGTAGCATTTTAAAAGGATTAAGACTAATATACCCGTCACTTTTACAAAATAAGTTTTTTATGACCTAAGTATACTGCACAGCAGTTCGCTCTGTTCTACTTTACGGCTGCGAAACGTGGCCATTAAGAGTAGTAGATACTCGTAAGTTACTAGTATTTGACCACAGATGTCTTAGAAATATTGCTCACATTTGCTGGAATCACCGGGTAAGTAATAGTGAGGTTAGACACAAGGTATAAGGGAATGATGGTAAATCAGTTGATGAGCCCAACCACCGATTCCCACGACACTCTATGCTGACTAGTATTTGGGATGGTTGAAAGAGAGTTGGGGGTGGCCAAACCAAAATGTGGTATCAGAACTTGAATTCACTAACTTCTAGTCTGAGCCATGTTGGTAGATGCAGACTAATTGGTTGGGGTCCGCGTGGCTATCGTAACCAATGGTTGGATACTCTATGTGACATGGCTCAGAATTGATCACAATGGCGTAGGTGTATACACTCTCTGTCTCCCCTTAAACTATGAGATTAAAATTGCTTCATATCTGCCTTCCTGTACTATATCTTTATATACAACCTATCTTTTATATATTACCACCATTAAATGAACTACTTCTATGAATCCGGTGTTCATCTTTTTGTGCTAACGAGGTATGGCAACTTGTACCGATGCATAAATGTGCCTGGTCGTACGTTGTAGCTGACTGACTTTTATGATCTTAGTTCATATATTTATTTGATGGACTAGTGCAATTCTAACATCTGATTTTATAAGTATACTTTCCTCACTAAACAGAAAATCATTCAAATTTTGATTTAATTAACCGAAGGATATCATTTTCTGATCATAATATTATGCTCACTGTAATCATCATCATCATCACCAACACTTTGTTATAAGATTGAGCTTTTTTTACAGACGCAATTTCTTTGAAATCATTACATACAAAATGTTGTGAGTTGTTTTTTTTCCTTTTGTTTTTCGGTCCCCTATCATCTAATATATACAATAATAATGCTTTATGCGCTTCCCTACTATTTAACCATTACTATTGTTCCTAACCTATTAACCTATCTAACATTAATAATAGATATATAATGACATTATAGTTTGCTTCGGTTTTCTCTATTGGTGTTTTATATTTTTATTCATTTGAAGTGATAATTAATACAAAAAAAACAAAGGGTGAATAGTTGCATTTGTTGATCTTTCATGATCATTGATAAGGGCACGTGTATATAGCCTCTGCCAATAAAGTCCTACTCACTGCCTTCTCGTGCCACAGGTGTTGTTTACGAAATTGAGACGACGAAAAGCGAATCTCCGGCGCTTTAACCGGGTCGGTGGGTTTGGAGGATCCACCTAGGGGAGTTGGAAAACCCTCATTCCAAACCAATCGTGCACATGGGCTCCAGTATCCTAATGGAACAAATGGTGTATGAATCAATCGTTTGTCACCGGCTACCATAGGACTACATCTTCTTACGATGCTCCACTGCCTTGTGGATCAGATCTTTAGGCCGAAGGCTCCGGGTGCGGCCCCCTAAGAAAACCACCTGCTTCAGTTTGGGCACCTAAGCAGTATCACAGCCATCACACAAATCGAACGAGATTTGTGCGGCGCATATATACCTGGTGCAACTTTGTACCAATTTTTAAGGTTTCAATCGACAACTCAGTTTGAATTTTTCTTAATCATATCTAGAAATTGAAATTTACTTAGTATTGTTTGTTTGGATCTTCCCATTGATGTTTTTAGGACTGCAACTGGTCAGTCTCTAATTGGCATATGTGCATACTGTGCGTATTGCCTCGATATAGCCTTAATTCACAATCATGGTAAGCAAAGATGGATAGTGGCTAGCAGTGGAAGCGAAGGTACTGGGTTCGAGTCCCAGAATGAACATCAACTTTGAGATGCAGGTACATCTAGCTGACGAGTCCCAAATAGGACGAAACGCGCGTCCTTGATTCCACTGCTAGCTTTTATCCACCTTTGCTTACCATATCTAGAAATTGTTTTTAAGTTGATTAACTATTTAGTTTTCTTGTGAAATAATAATTTTCAGAAAACTTTTTTATGAATTAGATTTATCATAGTAACTCATTTGGCTGGTATAAGTTCATTTATTCAGCTTTAGTCTGTAATAGTTTCATCTTATTCACTTAGAGTATCTGACTAATCAACCCTAGAAGTATATCTCTTCCAAAAAAATATTTCTTCTCAGATTTTTTAATGTTATATTGTTCAGTGTGTTTAGGTACACGATATGTTTAGTTTTAGCCAAAAATATGAAATTAACAAGGATCTAGTTTACTTGAAGTCTATACAGTCTGTATATGGGCTAGCAATACGACCTAGTTACACAAAATAAGAGAAAGAGAGTTTGAATTTACTACCCGATGGCCCAGTGGTTTACACGTTACATCACCTCTCCTTATTATGTATTGTAACGACTTCTATTTCCTCGTTGTGAATAATTAGCAGTGAATTCGATTAATCCCCGTTTTTTTTTATCTCCAACGGATACATCGACATTGACCGCAATTTATAAGTAGATTATATTTATGATAGCAATCATAAACGAAATAAAGGATGCGGATTACATTGTGAGATGGTGGAGAAGATTTGTAGCTCAGGTGGGTGATTTGGATGTAGGTTTGTTCTCTGAGTTGGATGGTTTGATCGTGGAGCTTTCATCGTCCTTCTGAACGACATCATCAACACGAACTTCGGGATTTCATTGTATTTGATATTAGTTAATGATAGGTGTCTAATGTACTTATCGTTCCTTACTCTAGATGCCACTAAGTTTTGAATTTTGAATATGTTTATACTATTGGTTCGTGTCATCATTTACTAATCTCCTAACTCCATACACTATATTTCTTATTCACTTTGAAACAATTTTATGTAACTTATTTTACATTCTCACTGGTTACGCCTTTATAGAGAGATGAGTTCCCCAACTTTTGGTGTTCTGTCATATTGTGTTCTTTTCTTTTTTTTGTTATTATTCCTTTGTATTCGATTTTCTTTGTGTGTATCTTTTGTATCCTGTGGAGAATTATGAATGGTAACTATTGAGAACTATTTATGGACCAATATGATGCGTATATTTCCTATTGTATAATTGTTAAGTAACTAAACTATTCATATTCGTGTCCCTCTTATTATAAGCTTCATTTTGACCCATAGAGTATTACTATACGATTTACCGTTCTTGAGTTATCCTAAGTTTATTAATTACTGTTCCCCACATTCACAGCCACTTCGGGCTAAATCTTGTACAAATGTTGTTTCCCATTTTATGGTATGATGTAGTCTGTTTGTTTGGTATATAAACTCAGTATGTTTGGAAATAATGATTCATATTGCATAAGCTGTTATTGGTGTTCTGGACTTAACTGGTTGATCTAGGCAGATAGCAGGATTGATAAGTATTCTAGACTGTTTGTACGGTTTTTGTGTGTCACTGTCCCAATCGATAATTCGCTCTTCTCTCATTGGCGGGAATCAGCACGTTCATATATCAAACAGGGCACGCACGCACTCACAAGTTATAACAGTATCTATGACTTGTTTTTGACAATCAATAAGTCAAACACCAAAATAAATTTGTAATACATAAGGTGCATTCAATGATCTAATTAACTTTAGTTTATAAATAAATTACATAAGTAAATAAATATATTTTAATAAATCTAACTCATAAAAACAAAAAGAAATTAGTGATCAACTAACAAGTTGTATTATTATAATATCCACAAAACCCCCCTTCTGATAATAATCAACATATACTGACTAGTGACTGATTCCATGAGGTATTTCATGGAGTTCTAGTGAGAAGCAGTGACTAGTAGAGTTCAACCAGGTCTGTTGTGAGATAGTGATTCATTGAAGAAATTGATGGATGTGTCGCTCAATTTCGTGGATTGGTTGAAGTTAGACATTAACACCATTAGATGCCGGCCGGCTCAGTGGTCTAGTGGTTAAGCACTCGCGTGCGAAACTGATAGGTCCTGGGTTCGAATCTCTCGAGGCTGGATCGTGGATGCACACTGCCACTGAGGAGTCTCACAATAAGACGAAACGGCCATCCAGTACTTCCAGGTTTTCTATGGTTGTCTAGCTTCGAATGTTTCATGATCTCAACTATCAAAAAATCGATTCCTTAACTGATATCACTTCGTTGTGAAAAAAAACTGATTTCATATCTAATTTTAATCCTTATTTCTCTTAAATTCATTTAGTATTGTTTGTTTGAATCTACCCATTGATGTTTTAGGACTGAAACTGGTCAATCTTTAATTGGCATATGTGCATACTGTGCGTATTGCCTTGATATAGCCTTAATTCACAGGCATGGTAAGCAGAGATGGATAGTGGCTACAGTGGAATCCAGTTTGACGCGCGTTTCGCCCTATTTGGGACTCGTCAGCTGGATATACCTGCATCTCAGCGTTGATGTTCACCCTGGCCGAGTGAATAACGCGATGGCGTTTGAAGCGAAGGTACTGGGTTCGAGTCTCAGAGTGGATATCAACTCTGAGATGCAGGTACATCCAGCTGACGAGTCCCAAATAGGATGAAACGCGCGTCCTTGATTCCACTGCTAGCCACTATCCATCTCTGCTTAATTTATTTTTTTAGTTAGTTTGCTATATAACAATTAACTTCACAATGTTTCCAATTGACATTTGATTTTAACAGTAATTACATAATCCTATTTACATAGCTCTCTCTCTCTGTGTCTGCTGAACTGTTTTCATTTTCGTGATTTACTAGTTTCGTATATAAAGCTATTAGGTTGTATCAACGTGTTTTGAAATTTCAAAAAACTGAAATGTCTTTATAAATTTTTTTTCTACTAACTTCTTAGATAATGATGAAGAAGAAGATGTAGAAATCGATATTGAAACTATGGAACCAGTACAAGCTCTACTAAGCAGGTAAAACAGTATTATTGATTGAGCAGTCTATACTCTCTATTGGTGATAGTGGTCGAATCATTCAATAATTGTATATGGTTATTCCATGTGTATATTGAAGAATATTGACAGTGAAATGTGAAGTTAAACCAAACATTTATTTAAACACATAAATATTGGTACAAGGGGACACCAGATATATATGCGCCACACAAATCTCATTTGATTTGTGTGAGGGCTGTAATACTGCCCAGGTGCCCAAACTGAAGCATGTGGTTTCCTTAGGGGGCTACACCCGGAGCCTTTGACCTAAAGATCTGATTCATAAGACAGTGGAGCATTGTAAGGAGATGCAGTCCCATGGTAGCCGGTGACCAACGATTGATTCATACTCCATTTGTTCCCTCAGGATCCTGAAGCCCATGTACACCATTGATTTGGAATGAGGGTTTTCCAACTCCCCCAGGTGGACTTTCTGTGTCCACCAACCCGGTTAAAGCTCCGGAAATTCTGTTTTCGTCCTCTTAATTTTGTAAACATCACTTCCACCACGAGAAGACAGTGAGTAGGACTTCCCTAGCAGAGGCTATATACGTGTGGTCATGTGAAAGTATTTCGAGAGGGAGAGCGGACTCTCACCACTTTCGGCCGTACTAGGGCATTCGGTGGAAAATAAATGTCTTGGTTTCTACAACTGGCCATATCTAATTATTTATGTAAACACAAATATTGGTACAAAAAGCCACTAACATATATATGTGCCGCACAATAAATCATTGAGCTTGTGCGTGGGTTGAAATATGGCTCGATTGTCCAAACCGAAGCAATTGGTTCTCATAGGGAGCCACCCTCTAAGCCAAAAGGTAGTGCAGCAACGTTAGGAAATGCGATCCTATGAAAGCTCAATAACCAAGAATATGTTCATACTCCATTTGTTCCACCAGGATACTGTAACCCATGTACATGATTGGTTTGGAATCAGGATTCTTTATCTCCCATTGCCACATGTGTTGTTGTTAATCCTATGAACTCATGCTGATTTCTTTTCAAGATTGATGTATGCTTAGATTTAAGTGGGACATTTTCAAAGGGTGCTTAACACTTCAATTTTGTATGGGATTGCATTAATCCTGAATAGTTTTCTATTTCTCTCTAATTTACTCTTGTATACAACTTGTTATAGTATCTTTCTAAATTTTATTGGTAATTCATCTGTCAACATCTTCCAGAATTAGATAGCTGTTTTCGTAAAACAAAATCCAATCCATGGATGCTGAGATTCGCGATTCACAACATAGTGTTGAAACCATCGAGTGAAATATCTTGAATTTAGACGTAGGGTACTAGGTAGAGATGGCAAATCAGTTGATGAGGTAGTGAGCCTTCATCAACTGAGGTGGTTGGGACATGCCAAACCACTACCAACCTCAACGCAAGATGCTTACTGGTATATAGGTAGTTTGACGACCAAGCCAATAATATCATATCATTCCATGAAGTTACTGGCTTTTGGTTGATTTAGACTACCTTGTTATGTTCTACCCAATTATAATAATCAATGGTTTGGGAAGTTGGGTAAAAATGAGTCGGGACAGGTCTCCATGAAGGAAATGCGTTCACTCTTCGTCCTTCCTTCAGTCTTGGGTTTTTTCTTACACATATTCTATAAATTTCTCTTCTGGGATCCTATCGTTTATATCTAATCCTTTCAACTAGCATTGATTTTGTTGTTACTTCTACTACTCTGGCATTTCTATTTATATTTTTACCTTGTTGTGCAAATGGGGTAAGGCAAATTGAACCGATGTGTACATGTGACAGGTTCCATACTACATTTGACTGACTAACTGATTAGCTACTAGATTATTAGAATATCTCAACATGAATTCATAAGTAATTGTTCTTTGATGTTAGGATGATCCTGCAAATTTCTCGCAATAGACATGACAAGCTCAAGAAACATTAGGAAGCATTTTATCCAATCAGAGTTCGACTAGACGTTTTGCTAGAAATATCACGAAAATGAAAAGTCACATGTAGAGGTTCTGATTGGCTAATTACTACACTGCTACTATGTTTAGTAGCATTCTAAAATTTTCGGGAAAACCCAAGGACTTCTGAACTACTATAAAAACCCTATATTTTCTGTACATAAATGAACCTTTGGAGTAAAATGCTTCTCGTATATTTTGCGCCTTTCCTCTCGTGTTCAAGTCGCTGTGTAGTTCTAGCTTGGATCCGAGTATAGTGTTCAATCAACAAGACTTATCAGATGACATCAAATGAATACACTTATATCCAATTTATTGAGGGTAAGTTATATAAATCCCCTCCATCTGTTTAGAACTAAATAACATTGTGCTTTAAACAAATTAAACCAATATCAACGTGGCCCCCAAATGCCCTGGTACGGCCGAGAGTGAGGAGAGTCCACTCTCCCTCTCGAAATGCTCTCATATGGCCACGCGAATATATAGCCTCTGCCACAGAAGTCATACTCACTGCCTTCTCGTGCCACAGGTGTTGTTTACGAAAGTGAGAGGACGAAAAGCGAATGTCCGGCGCTTTAACCGGGTTGGTGGACACGGAGGGTCCACCTAGGGGAGTTGGAAAACCCTAATTCCAAACCAATGGTGTACATGGGTTCCAGTATCCTGAAGGGACGAATGGCGAATGAACCTGTTGTTGGTCACCGGCTGCCATGGGACTGCATCTCCTCACGATGCTCCACTGCCTTGTGGATCAGATCTTTCGGTCAAAAACTCCGGGTGTGGCCCCCTAAGAAAACCACCTGCTTCGGTTTGGGCACCCGGGCAGTATCACAGCCCACACACAAATGACATGAAATGACGCACTACACTAACTACACTGCTCTCGTTCCTAATAGAAGAAAGACAATTTACATTATTATTATTATTATTACCATTATTATTATTATTATTATCACTATTATTATTATTACTATTATTTACTACGTCGCTTTTTCACTCCCGTTATTCCCAAATTGTGTATCCTTCCTTTCCAACTTATGCAGTAGCTCGCCCATGGTGGAAACTCTGTCCTATCTAAACGATCTCCAGTCACTGTCTGGTTGAAAGTGAATGCTTCCACCGATTAGGAATACTGAAGCAGTCTTTCTGAAACCACGTACGCCGTTCAAGCTGGCTTCCTTCAACGTTCGCACACTAATGCAGATCGGACAACAGATGGGGCTGGCTATGTCTTTAGAAAGTCTTAATGTTGATGTTTGCTGTCTATCCGAGACCCGTATTCAAGACTATAATGAAGTACTTTAAATTCGCTCTCCATCTGTCGCTTCGAAAAGCTTGTTTCACGTGCGCTTATCCGGGGACTCTGTGGCATCTTCGTCCGGTCTTGCAGGCGTTGGTGTTGCACTAAGCGCTAGGGCTGAGGCAGCACTAATCGATTGGATCCCCATTAACAGTCGGTTATGTGCTGTTAGATTAGAAAGTTCCATCAAAGTGAGAAGAAACCGGCGTGAGAAACGGTGTCTTTTCGTCATCTCCGCCTATGCCCCGACAGATTGCAGCCCAAATGCAATCAAGGATGAGTTTTACCATCAGTTAACAGTTCTTCTCCAGAAAGCGCGTTCGACAGATATTGTAGTATTAGCCGGAGACTTGAATGCTCAGGTCGGGCGTCTAGGCACAGAAGAGAGTCGTTTAGGTGGCCGATGGGGACTTGTTGGTCGCAGGACAGATAACGGGGACTGTTTGCTGCAACTGTGCACAGACCACAACCTGTTTCTGGCTAGCACTAACTTCCGGCACAGTCATTGCCGGTACGCCACCTGGCGTCCTCCCTCTGCATCTCAAGCCTGGACTCAGATTGATCACATCGCGATCAGCTACCGCTGGCGTGGTTGTGTACAAGACTGCCGCTTCTTTTGGAGTACCTATCTGGAGTCTGATCATGCCCTGGTCTGCACCAATCTTACCTTACTTTTCAGTGGCCGAAGGATTGACCACCACCAACGGATCGATGTTAGTAAACTGGCTGCAACTTCTGTTGCACGTAAGTATCGAGCGGAGCTAGCTTCTAGGCTAGCTACCATCCCACCGAAAAGTATAGATGAGCATTGGTTGCATCTTCACGACGCCATGAGAATGGCGAGTAAAGCCGCTTGCGGCTTCGCGAAACGTCCCGCTTACAAGCACTGGGTTTCTTCTGGCTCCTTACAACTGATGGAAGCCCGTCGGTCTACTCCGGGTGACCGTGAGTATGACCACAAACGAAGGCTGTTACGTAATGAAATCGGGCAAAGCTTGCGTAAGGACCGAGAAGCCTGGTGGTCGGAGCGTGCTAATGAGATGGAAGCAGCAGCTGCATCTGGTAACTGCCGGAAGCTCTTCCAACTCATCCGAGCCACTGGCAGCAAGAAGTCTGGTGTGAGTGAAACAATCTACGAGGATGACGGGATGCCAATCACTAACATCTGTCGACGTCTTGGACGATGGGCGGAATTTTTCGAAGGGCAGTTCAACTGGCCTGCTGCTCCGGCAACATCAACCAGTTTGTCCTGCCCCCCATGGCCGGTGACGACTGATCCACCAAACGAGGCGGAAGTCCGCAAGGAACTCCAACTCTTGAAGCGCTACAAATCACCGGGCCCAGATGACTTACCTCCGGCTCTTTTTAAAGATGGTGGTGACTTTCTGGCTAAGGAACTGACGGTGTTGTTTGCAAAGGTTTGGGAGCAAGAAAGTGTTCCCACATCATGGAATGAGTCAATAGTCGTCCCTATCTTTAAAAAGGGTTCACGTTGTTCCTGTAACAACTATCGGGGGATAAGTCTACTTCCGATTGCGTCCAAACTATTGGCTTCTATCATTCTTCGTAGGTTGTTTAAAACCCGAGAACGATTGACTCGCGAGGAGCAGGCTGGTTTTCGTTCTGGTCGAGGATGTATTGATCACATCTTCACCCTCCGCCAAATGTTAGAACACCGTCATACTTATCGCAGGCCAACAATCATAGTGTTTCTTGATATCAGGGCTGCCTTCGATTCGTTGGACAGGACTGTTCTCTGGGATTGTTTATTGAAGAAGGGTGTGCCTGAGAAGTTCATTAACATCTTAAAGGCCCTGTATACGAACACCTCAGGCAGAGTGAGGGCATACAACCACCTTTCTCCCTTGTTCCATTCGAGCAGTGGGGTTAGGCAGGGTTGCCCGATCTCACCATTCCTCTTCAACTTTGCCATCGACGACATCCTGGAAACAGCTCTGATGGATGTAAGTAATGGC
>NC_031498.1:30277168-30351095 GCF_000237925.1 Schistosoma mansoni | reverse complement strand
GTGAGTGATGAGATTGATGCACGTATAATGAAAGCCAGAGCGGCTTATGCCAATCTGGGCCATCTTTGGCGCCTTCGTGATGTTAGTCTGGCTGTAAAAGGTCGGATCTACAACGCGTCGGTGAGAGCAGTTTTGCTCTATGCTTGTGAAACCTGGCCTCTCCGAGTTGAGGATGTTAGACGTCTCTCTGTGTTCGATCATCGTTGTCTCCGAAGGATTGCTGACATACAGTGGCAACACCATGTTAGTAATGCAGAAGTTCGGCATCGTGTGTTCGGGCGCAGAGACGATAATTTAATTGGTGTCACCATCTTGAAACACCGACTTCGGTGGCTTGGACATGTTCTACGAATGTCGTCCCAGAGAATTCCACGTCGTGCATTATTTGCCGACTCTGGGACTGATTGGAAAAAGCGGAGAGGAGGTCAGTGTATGACATGGTGTCGTGGCATGAAAGAGAGCTGCAAAGGGCTAGCTTCTGTTGGTCCTTCACGACTCCCTGGCTGGGGTCCGAGAGATGGTGCAACACAGCGGCTAGAGACGTTATCAGATATGGCTCAGAATAGAAGCCAGTGGCGATCCTGCTGCAACCTTCTTTTACTTTCTACATAAAGAGTGGTTATAACTTTCTTAACTGAAAGAGTCTTCTGGTTGTACATTTCAGTCCGCCTTATCTTTTCATCCCTTCTCTTCCTACTTTCATTATTTTGTGTGGCGCATATGTATCTGGTGCCCTTTTGTACCAATATATATGTGTTTAAATAAATAAATAAATAAATAATATCAACGTACATTATATCCATGTACAAACTAAAATTAGCTCGTCATATATACATATACGTGTGTAGGTGAAATGTCATGGTCTTAAGAGCAATGATGTTCTTTAGGGGGAGATTTAGGCTTCCGTCACCCAGTTTCACAATTTGAGTTGTTACCATTAAGCTATTCAATCTTCAAATGACTTATCAAGTCAATTAGATCAGTGTTTGCATTGCTACTTATTCGTTTCAATTCAGTCAGCGAAAAGGACTAGACAAATACAAAATTAATTCAGATGTGTATACATACTTTAATGAATGAGAGAATTCTCTCAACAATCTTCAAGTTGATAAGGACAAGTTGGTTTTTCTTAAGATGAAGCTAATAGCGGTGACATAGTTAAGTGTTAAATGCGGATGCTGGCTAATTCTGTTGTATTGTGATACTATTCTGTATAAGTGGTTTTTTTTATAAAAATGAATTTCCCACACAAAAACCGTTGTAATGATCATTCTATTCAATCAAGCATTTGTTTTTATCCCATCAATGATTTATACAAATCATCATTTGAATTATTGTATTTATGATTTCAGTGATGAAGATGAAGAATGTGAAGATATTCTAATGTATTTATCCATTTCTCCAGAAGTGGATAATCCAGATGATTTATCCGGTGGAGAAGAATCTGTCAGTACACAGAATTCTGAACGACCAACAACTGGTTTATCAAATAGAAAACGTCCTGATTCTCCATCAATGCAATCCAATGGACCATTATCGAAACATTCAAAATCATTAGATCAAAATCAATCTATACCACCTACGGTTTCAATTCATTTACCCGGTGCACAAAGCGATGAAGTAGGATTCGTTATTGATTAGACTTTCTTTAATTGATTTAATGCTAACATAAAAGAGCCGATTTACATATTCACTACTAGTATAGGTGTTTGTGATAGTTATTGATGATTGCTATTAATATCACGAATCTACCTAGTCTAACAATCCATTGAGAACCAAACAGCACTGAACAGCTGTTTCATCCTACTATGGGACTTCACAGAAGTGCACATCTGGTAAACAATCATACTCATCACAATTTTTTGATACACAAAGAAGTAATTAACTTTCCTAATAGTAATGTGGTGTGCGGACAGACATAGTTAGTATGTAGTAGGAATAGGAAGTGGAATGCTTACCGGCAGTAGATTGAAATAAAGAGAAGAGGAAGAAAAACTAAAAGCAATCAGAATAACAACAGGATTGAAAGAATGATGAAGTATGTAAAGGACAACCGAAGAAAGATGTGCAAATAATGTATGATTTTTATATTTTACAAATCCACAGCTCTGTACAGTAGGACTGTCTTGAAGTTCATATTGAAGGTTTTGACCTTTATATTGGTTGACAGTTGTTTTGAGTTCCATATATTCTTGAACTGTAGGAATGCTGCCATTACTTTGCCAATCCTTGCCTTTATGTCTGCATCAGACCCTCCTTGTTCATAGATGATGCTGCTCAGATATATGAAGGATCTTACATCTTCCAGGGTTTCTCCATCAAGTGTGATTTGGTCAGTGTTCTCTGTTGTGACTTTTAGCCCGGCTAATTATCACGCGATTTATCCGCCAATCGGAATACGACTTATAAAATCTTAGTACTAAACCAAACCAATGACATATCGACCGCCATAAGCTACCTAGCGTCCTTATTGGTCCTTTGTTCACCTAGCCCTACCAGAGGAATCCAGGACACCAATATCAGCTTCCACTATGAAAATCGTTCATATCAAACATACCTGGTTTATAAACAAGCCAAACAGACCACATCACATCACAAAATAGGAAATAACATTTGTAGAAGATCAAGCCAAAAAGTGGCTGTGATCGTGGGAGACTGTAATTAATAAACTGGACATAACTTAAAAAGAGTAAATCGTATAATAGTATTCGATAGGTCAAATGCAAGCTTATAATAAAAGGAATATAGATATACATAATCTCGTTACTAAATAATTATACAATAGGAATATATGTATAATATTTGTCCATAAATAGTTCTCCGAAGTTACTTATAATTTATTATTCACTAGGATATAACACGCTCTGTGTTGTATTTGAGGATCTTGCTTTCCCAGTTGTGTATGTTGAGTCATACTGATGCAGAGGCTTCTGCTACACTGGTCAGGTCCTGCTGATTTGTCTGATGGCGCCAGCCTCGTGACTTCCGAAGGAACTAGGCTTTCACTATGAGGCGTCATAACTCTTCTAAATGAAGACCTTACTCCCAGGGCAGAGTTAAAATGGTTTGAATTATTTTTTCTGGTTAGCGTTTTTTAGCAAGTTAGTTTTCTACGGAATGGAGTCGCTAATCCCATGCCCGACCCTCCTCCGTTATCCGGGCTTGGGACTGGCAGTAACCCCAGAGGGGCTCCAGGTTGTGTTAAATTCGCCTATTAAATAAATAAATAAATCATGTATAACTCTGTGTTTAGAATCAATGGTTGATCACTTGTGATGAATTCGTGGTCGATGCCTAAGTAAATCTTCATCTACAGTATCATCCTCTTCGCATTGAGTTGTATTAGTCATTTTTCAGTTATACAGGGCCAAGTTGTTATGTCTTGTGGCCTGTTAATTATATTACGTGACTAAATCTCCAATCAGAACACGACTTATACAATTTTAGTACTGTTTCAAAACAATGATGCATAAACCAGTACGGGCAGCCGAGAGTCAACTCTGAGTCCTTATTGGTCGTTCTTGCCTGGCTCAGTCCGTTTGAGTCCAGAACACAAATCTCAGATTCCACTGTATGAATCACATATTTCAAACATACTTGGTTTATATACAAGCAAACCAGACCACATCATGTGAGACTGGAATCTCGCCCTTGCTGCAAGTGATCCAAGTTGTCAAACACTAAACGAGCTTTAAATCCGTGGCGATGTTCCGTCAAACGCACTAACTCATTAAAGCTGATGTGATTTGTAAGGTAAGTAAATTGATGGACTCAGACTAATCATGAAGCAATATTCCACATTTAGAGAAAGAGAAACACATTCCAGACCTCCTCAACGTGTTCAAGAAAATCTGCGTTGTCACCAAATAGGACTATGTCATCTGTGTATTCTAAGTTGATAAGTGTACCTCCTGGTAGGCGATCAATCTATGAAAGACTAAATAATGAGAATTTTCCAGGAGAACGTTTATGACGTAATCAAATAAAAGGGATATAGTAGGCAACCTTGAAGAACAGTATTTAAGGTTGACAATTCACTATACACTCTTACTTGACTAGTAAGTTTCGATTTGAGTGATTATATG
The DNA here is from genome assembly GCF_000237925.1 of Schistosoma mansoni. Classification (NCBI taxonomy): domain Eukaryota; kingdom Metazoa; phylum Platyhelminthes; class Trematoda; order Strigeidida; family Schistosomatidae; genus Schistosoma; species Schistosoma mansoni. The sequence continues at coordinate 30,347,010 of NC_031498.1, read as the reverse complement.
CTTATTTGGTATGCCTTTTACTGGGAAACGCCTCCTCAGAACCTCTCCGTCACCGAAATCGAACTCCGTCTTTAAGTCAACTATACTCCGATTTCATTATCTACATATTCTAAAACCTGAGAAATGGTAAGTGCAAACTTCAGTTATCTTCCAATCAAAATTCAAATGAATTCCTTCCTTGCAGATCAAAAACAACCATAAACTACTGCAGTGAGTAGTTTTTCATCGTGAACGTATCTATTTTATTGTCAAATATGTTGGTCATATAGAAACATCACTCGTCTATTTTACACCTATCTTTAATAAAAATTTAAAAATCCCCATAGACTATTGAAAATGTATGGATTATTTGAGCATACAATTGTTTTATTATTATCAGAAGGGGTTTTGTGGAGATTTAGTATTTTCGTAGTTGAAAGCGTGAGTCAATTGAAGCTAGACAACCATGGAAAACCTGGAAACACTGGACGGACCTTTCGTCCTATTATGGGACTCCTCAACAGTGCACATCCACGATCTCGCACTCGCGAGATTCGAACCCACGATCTATCAGTCTCGCGCCAGAGCACTTAAACGATAGACCACTGAGATGGCATCCGATGGTGTTAATGTCTAACTTCAACTTATCCACGAAGTTGAGCAACCGTTCACCAATTGTCTTCAGTGAGTTGATATCTCACAACAGACCTAGTTGAACTACACTGGTCACTGCTTCTCACTAGAACTCCTGGATTTACCTCTCAATGTCAGTCACTAGTGAGCATATGATTATTATTATCAGAAGGGGTTGTGTGGAGATTTAGTATTTTCATAGTTGAAAGCATGAGTTGAGAAGCAGTGACCAGTGGAGATCAAAAACCACGTATGTTGTGAGATAGCAACTCATTGAAGACAATTGGTGAACGGTTGCTCAACTTCGTGGATTGGTTGGAGTTAGACCTAAACACTGTCGGATGCCATCTCAGTGGTCTATCGTTTAAGTGCTCTGGCGCGAGACTGATAGATCGTGGGTTCGAATCTTGCGAGTGCGGGATCGTGGATGTGCACTGTTGAGGAGTCCCATAATAGGACGAAAGGTCCGTCCAGTGTTTCCAGGTTTTCCATGGTTGTCTAGTTTCAATCGACTCATGCTTTCAACTATACAACTGTTGTCTATAACTTCGTCGACCTCAAAAGTTTTGACCATGTAATTATTATATTTCACAATCAAAATAAAGTATGTATGTGTATAAATTGTGAGTGAACTATAGGAAGTATTTGTAAAAAAAAAAGACCTGGATTCTCTTTGCATCATTTACACTTCTGTTTTCTTTCTTTAAAAAAAACTATTGTTCTCAAGGTTCATCCACTTGTTGGTAATCGTAAACAATCAGTTAAATCTATCTCAGGTACCAATCATCATCATCAACATCACCAGCATGATTCATCAACAAAACTTACTAATCAATCATCAACAACCTATGGTTTAAGTAATTCACGTAAAAATAATACACGTCAACGTGATCGTGTCAAATCAAGGAAATGATGATTATGATTATTCTATGTAACCTATTGGTATTTGTATATTGAACTCATTTTTGTTTCTCTGTATTTATGTGTAGTATGTCGTGTTAGTTATTCTTGTAACTTACATGCTTATTACGATACATTTTCAAAAAATGTTCCAATTCTTCATGTACATTAATATTATAAGCCTTTAAATATGCATCACTTATAATAAAGTTGAGAGAGTAATCATTTTATTCTATTTGATAGCATGAGTTAAGGGGGAGGGAGAGATCAAACAATGTAAGATGATTTTGCACATGGGCTTCAGGATTTAGAGGGAACAAATGGTCACCGGCTACCATGGGACTGCATCTCCTTGCAATGCTCCACTGTCTTATGAATCAGATCTTTAGGTCAAAGGCTCCGGGTGTGGCCCCCTAAGAAAACCACCTGCTTCAGTTTGGGCACCTGAGCAGTATCACAGCCCTCACACAAATCAAATGAGATTTGTGCGGTGCATATATATTTGGTGCCCCTTTGTACCAATATTTATGTTTTTAAATAAATAAATCTTGGATTGACGTTTTTCCATTTGATAACAAGTCTACATGATGACGTCAACCAATTCCCACGGGTTTGTGTAATAATGAACCAATCGAAAAGCCAAATAAATCAGCGATATTCCTAGAAAAGGTTCCATTATGGACTGACTTCAACTGATGTGGACCGTTACTGAAAGCTAATCGCCATCGAGGAATCAGTGGTTGCCTTTATTGCACCAAAGAAATGAACTGAATAACATAGTTCAGGGTTTTAAACGTAAATTCCAAAATGTCCTTCATCATCAAGACGTTTTGGGCGCACACGCTTTGTAAAGATTAGACGTTTCTAGACTGATCCATGTTGGTAGAACCAGACTACTTGGTTTAGATCCGCGTGACTATCGTAACCATGACATGGCTCAGAATCGATCACAATGGCGTAGGTACATACACTTTCTGTCTTCCCTTAAACTATGAGGTTGAAATTGCTTCATATCTATCTTCCTGTGCTATATCCTTATATACAATCTTTCCTTTATATATTACCACCATTAAATTAACCACTTCTATGAATTCGGTGTTCATCTTGTTGTGCTAATGAGGTATGGCTACTTGGACCGATGCATATATTTGCCTAGTCCTACTTTGTGGTTGACAGAAAGATTAGACGTGCTGTTTAGAATAACATAACTCAGTTATGACTAAAAACTCATCCAGTAATATACTTGAAATGTCTGACCACACAGCAAAGTAGTTGAAGAATTACCTTTTCTACATATTTCAGTCATAAGTGATGCAAACCAGAGTAACAATTAATTAGTGATAAATTTGAAATCCTAAAATATATGGATCAAACAAACGCCTAAAAATAAGGAATATAAAAAATGCAACGATCTAGGTGCATACTAATCACAGAATAGAAATCTTAATGATCCTTCTTACGATGATCTCTAAGGCTATACTTCCGCATTATTTACCCGATTATATCAAAACTGTCTGACATCTATTGACTCAAAGAGGTATATGTCTGAAGGTGTAGTCTAACGCTAATTACGACTGATATACCTTACTCCACAGGAGTAAGATCTTTGAAGGCGTACTGGTTTATCTAAAAATTGCTTATTTAGAGCAAATAGCTTGATGTTTTTTTTCATAATTAAGAGCACTAACTATTAATAGGTTCCCACATAACCTTCTTTATGCTATGCTTACTGCGTAAATGCCAATAGCACTTGTCACTTTATTGGCTGAAAGTCGATGTACAAATAATCACAATGTAACTCAATTACAAAGCGTAATTTTGTATTTTTGACCTTGAGTCAAACTGCATGAATACAAATAATACTGTTCACTGTACAAACTAAAACGAAGATGGCTTGGAATTTATGGGCTAAAATTCTAATGTTTATAACCACTACGATGTTACGTTATATGTTCTTTTCCTATCGATATTGAAGATAAGACACCAATTACATCTTAATTATAACATGAGATCCTAAACTACTCACTGATATTCTATTTTTTTACTTCTTACACACAGTGAATATGACAGGGATTGTCAGCCATATAGATAGTAATAGAAACTTGTTTATAAATTATACAATCATAATCTACATGTTTTTGTTCTCTGAGCTTCATGGTTTGATCAGAGAACAAAACTCCATCAAAATCATCCGCATGAACTACAAATCTTCTCCATCTTATAATCTACATATCAAAGATGTCCTACGTACTACTGTGGTGTGGTCTACTTATATCCATATAAGTAGTATATGGTGTTGGTCAGACATAGAATGTATTTTCGCAGAAGACCGATGAGGAAAGAACTGAAACGAAGAGCGATTGGGAGGAAAATGGACGAACAATGGCATTAGAGAAGAAACAGTGAAGATCGAGACTATTGGTTGTTAATTTGCAAATTGACTGTTCATTGTATGGTTTTCAGAATTTACTGACATAGTCTGTAATTTTTGCTTAAATACATTCGATTGTCCCCAACTAGTCGTGTTCTGTTCACTACACTACTATGATGTATCTTTTTTAAACTCGATTACTTTATAAATATTAATGCAAATAAATTGGCATATATGAGTAAATACTACCTTATTCTAATAAGAATACAACTCTGAGATGCAGGTACATCCAGTTGACAAGTCCAAAATAGGACGAAACGCGCGTCAAACTGGATTCCATTGCTAGCCACTACTATCCATCTTTGTTTACAATTTTCTTATCTGTTTTAAAACTTTCAAAAAGAAACTGTGGCGAGACTAAACTTTATGGACGACCTTTGAACGAATCTTAAATAACCTTGAGAAATATTAGCCAATCAAAAGACAGTTAGTATATACAAAACAGAAAAATTAAAGCGGATACTGTTCTTCTACGTGGTTCAGAAACTTCTCAAGGCCAGATATAGGTTCAGAAGTTTTAAAATCATAGTGCATACGGTACAGGAACTCATCCATATGGTTCCATGGTAGTCGGCCTCTGGAGCCATGATAAAGTCTCAAAAATTCTTATTGTTGGTGCCTGTTGGTTCCTAACTCGTTGGGAATGTTAGGGTTAGGGTCTTAACCTTAATCGTGATCGAGCGAAAAAAGTCATTTGAGTACCACAACAGTCACAGGTATAGAAATTTCTTAATAATCCCTTCTCTTGTAAACGCTGAATTATCACGTCTCCTCTAAAATCCGCTGTAAACCGATCGTACGTAAGTATCACGCACCGAACTTAGCGCCGTGAGCTTGAAAACCCGCGAAAGCTTCTGATTGGCTCGTCCATAAAGTTTAGTCCCGCCGAAACTGTTGGTCAATCATTCGCTAACTGTTACATCGAATAGTTCGACTAAATACAACAAAATCTATTATAATATGTATATATTTGATTATAAAAGACAGAATTAGGGAAACTCTTTGTAATGTATATATATATGTGTGTGTGCATTTGTGACAGGAAGAAGCATATTAATTAAGGAAAAGACAATTAAAAGGTAGTGTTGTTTTTTTTCTTAATTTTCGTAGAATGTACAAATCATAAGGATAAGCTGTTCATTGGAAATAGAGGGTCATTTGAACTGAACCTGAAATTTAATTAAAACAAATCAAATATTAAAAACATCTAATTAAGCAAACAAGCGTTCATATTATCATAAATCTTGACAAATACACCTTATACTACAAGAATGTGACCAGTTTTGACTTGTAAAATGATTTGTTTTAAATCTACAACTGATGGAGATCACTCGAAATCAGTTATTTAGCTAATTAATTCAAAAACAAGGTCATATTTTAAATTCACTTAGTATTACTTGTTTGAATTTTCTTGTTGATGTTAAGAGACTGACCAGTTGCAGTCCTGAAAACATCAATGGAAAGATTCAAACAAGTAATACTAAGTGAATTTAAACTTTACCCCATCGCACAAGCAAGTGGATATCAGGACTTAGTAGCTGAGTGGATAACGCGATAGCGTTTGAAGCGAAAGGTACTGGGTTCGAGTCCCAGAGTGAACATCAACTCTGAGATACAGGTACATCCAGTTGACGAGTTCTAAATAGGACGGAACGCGCGTCAAACTGGATTCCACTGCTAGCCACTATCCATCTGTGCTTACAAGGTCATATTTTGTCCCTCTCATAAATAATAACACATATATACTACTTTAACATTTGGATTGACGGCATATATACTTTTTTTCGTTTCTTCAATTCAACTGCTTGTGGTTGTGTTGTTACTGAATCTCATAGTAATCGTGGTATACATAATCAAGTCCAATATATACAAGCACAGAAACAATAACCGAAAGAATACTAAGCCAAAATATCGAGCTGGATTGGGTGGTTTAATTATTTACTAATAACCATTGATCATTTGTCAAAAGATGAATAACACTCTGGAATCCCAAGCTATTGGTGGTTAGGGATGGCTTTACGTAACATCCAGTCACAATTCGGCTGATACTAACTAAAAGATGATCGAACTATTCATCGTATGCTAATTTGTCTTGATCAAAACGAACGTTAACAGTACAAATTAACAAGATATCGATCCGAGCATCAGAAAATGGTTTCATTTGAGTAGAATATATTTTAGCTGTTACAGGATTTACTCATTCCAGAAGAATAAACAATAATGATTTCAAGATTTTATAGTAAAATATAGATTACATCCGTACTTTGATATAACTGATTATAGGGATTGTAATTTCTTAGTTTTTAATCACTGTTGTATATGGCAGAGAGAGAGTAAGAGATTTCTTTAAAACTTTATTAAACACAATTGAACATATTGATGGCACGAATAAACTAGATTATGTAAAGAACGATGCCCCCAAATGCTCTGGTATGGCCGAGAGTGAGGAGAGTCCGCTCTCCTTCTCGAAATACTCTCACATGGCCACACGTATATAGCCTCTACTAGGGAAGTTCTACTCACTGACTTCTCGTGTCACAGGTGTTGTTTACGAAATTGGGAAGACGAAAAGCGAACGTCCGGCGCCTTAGCCGGGTTGGTGGACACGGAGTTTTCCACCTAGGGGAGTTGGAAAACCCTGATTCCAAACCAATCGTGCACATGGGCTGGCTCCAGTATCCTGAAGGAACAAATGGCGTATGAATCAATCGTTAGTCACCGGCTACCATCGGACTGCATCTCCTCACGATGCTCCACTGCCTTGTGGATCAGATCTTTAGGTGAAAGGCTCTGGGTGTGGCCCCCTAAGAGAACCCCCTGTTTTGGCTTGGGCACCCAGACAGTATCACAGCCCTCACACAAATCAAATGAGATCTGTGTGGCGCATATATATCTGGTGCCCCTTTGTATCAATATTTATGTGTTTAATTAAAGAAATAAAGAACGATTGTTTGGGGGGGGGACGATAGTGACAAATAAAACAGAAAGGTTATATGAAAAAAAAGGTTAATTAACGAGAAACCAAATATGAATTACTAAACACTTCTCATTTGAAAATAAAATATTTACATTTTTTTTATCCTGAAGGTGACGCTTGAATAGTTGTAGCTGTATGTGGTAAACTCGAATTAGAAACAGAAGAAGCCGTTGAATTAGTTGTATTTTTTAATTTTCGAATTTCTTTTGTAGCCCAAACTGCTAAATTTTTAGTTCGTGATGCTTTAGCACGTCTGCCTCTTTGTAAAACAGAAGCAATTCCATCAACTTCCACAAGTGATAAAATACTACTACCATAAGCCGATACAAGATCACTAAAGAAATGAATAACATATATAACATGAATTGAAATGAAAATAAGCATTAGAGAATTACCCGAAATGATAATCATTCCTAATATAATGATCATTATAAGATAAAATGGGGTTTTGTGGAGAATTTAGTTATTTCATAGTTGAAATCATGAGTCAATTGAAGCTAGATCACCATGGAAAACCTAGAAACACTGGACGGCCGTTTCGTCCTATTGTGGAACTCCTCAGCAGATTATTAGTAAAGTCTATGCTTCTCCATATATATTGTTTTATGTTATATGTTATACTGCTTACTTACCTGTAGAGTTCAGCTTTTTATTTAGTGAATTCAGTGAATGAGAGACTAAAAGATATTTGAATGATTTCATACTACTTAATAATAACATTCTAATTGGTCCATTATCTATTGAAAATTATTTAAGACAAATAGACTTTATTATAATAAAATAGAAGGATATGTGCTTTCAGAGATCTAGCTTATGTGGATTTATAGTAGAAGTCAGTCAGTCACAACGTAGAACTTCGTACGTACGTACATCAGTTCGAGTTGCCATACCACATTTATAGTAGAAGAATAAAATCATATTCATGATTGAAAGATTAAAATCTGGTAACAAAATGAAGTACTCATTATATGAATATATACATAAGAGATCTTAATATGCCACAAGCTTGAAAACAATAAGTTAGTGAACTTTGACACTATAGAAGACTAAACAAAAAAACAATTAGGCTTATGAGAACGTACAAAACGTTGTTTATTAGAAGGATAACATGTTAGTTTATCATTGCGTTTAAGGCCTGATAGGATGACTCTCAGCGTCTACCACTGCTTCAGTTTGGGCACCTGGGCAGTATCACAGCCCTCACACAAATCGAATGGGATTTGTGCGGCGCCCCTTTGTACCAATATTTATGTGTTTATATAAATAAAATAAATAAATACCACTTGAGTAAAAATCAACGAAATTTACTGACGTTACTAGTAAATATTACAGCTGTCTGAATATCACACCAACCTACATTGAGATGAACATTGAAATTTTTGATTGACTGGATACTTTTCTAATTGTTTCTGAAATATAATGGACTTTTTCATCGTTAAGCTGGACTCCGAGGGGTCTTCCTGTCGTGTTTTTTCTGCGTCATTGAAAGATTTACCTCAGAAGTACATAAACCTTGTGAAGGCTCCTTACTCAAACACTACCAGTCGAGTGAGAGCTTATGGCGAACTGTCATCTGATTTTACAACCTCAAGTGGTGTCCGACAAGGTTGTCCACTATCCCCATTTTTGTTTAACTTCATTATAGACCTATTGCTGGAAATAACACTATCGTCGATTGAATTTTTAGGCATTGATCTATCGACTTAGAATACGCAGGTGACATAGTCCTGTTTGGTGAAGACGCTGATAAAATGTAGTTTTTTGGTAGCACTAAGTAACAATGCCAGGATGTTTGGGGTGTGTTTCTCAGTCTCTAAATGTAGATTTTTGCTCCAGGACTGGCCTGTATCAACACCTGAACTAAGGATAGGAAGTGAAGTAGTTGAACACGTCAACAACTTCACTCATCTTGGAAGTCTGATCAGCCCTAATGGGTTGGTATCTAACGAAATCTCGGCATGAATTGAAAGAGATTGTTTGGCTTTTAACAACTTACGTCATCTATGGCGAAGACGAGATATCCGTCTATCAATCAAGGGACGAGTATACTGCACAGCTGAGAAACGTGGTCATTAAGAATAGAAGATACTCGTAAGTTACTAGTATTTGACCACAGATGTCTTAGAAATATTGCTCGCATCTGCTGGGATCACCGGGTAAGTAATAGTGAGGCTAGACACAAGGTATTAGGGAAATATGGTAAATCAGTTGATGAGCTTGTGAATATTCATCGGCTGAGATGGTTGGGCCACGTGTTATGTATGTCTGAACACCGATTATCACGATGCGCTATGCTGACCAATATTGGGGATGATTGGAAAAGAGTTGGGGGCGGCCAAACCAAAACATGGCATCAGAGCTTGAAGTCACTAACCTCTAGTCTAAGCCATGCTGGTAGTTGCAGACTACTTGGTTGTGGTCCACATGAATATAGTAACCAATGGTTGGAGACTATGTGACATGGCTCAGAATAGATCACGATGGTGTAGGTGTGTACACTCTCTGTCTTCCCTTAAAATAGCTTCATATTTGCCTTCCTGTGCTATATCCTTATATACAATCTTTCTTTTATATATTATCACCATTAAATGAACTACTTCTATGAATTCGGTGTTCATCTTGTTGTGATAATGAGGTATGGCAACTTGGACCGATGCATATATGTTCCTGGTCCTACGTTGTAGCTGACTGACTGAGTCACCGTTATCTGTTTACTGATCTGGGATACTGTAAGGCCTACCTATGAGTCTTTGATTTTGGTTTAAACTACCCAATTGAGTATAATGTGTTATAACTACTATGTTTGATCGTTTAGCTTTTCAAAGGTAAGTAGAAACTTTAATGGGTGCGCATACAGACCACAAACAGGCGACACCCAAACGACTGTCTGTTGTACGTCTTGAACCGATAATACAGCTTCCCTAATTGCCATGAAATACGTTAGATACTATATTTCTTTATTGTATACCTAAACAAAGTAATCACAATTGTGTATCTGTTTTGTATGGTATGATTAAATAAGTATAGGATATAGAGCATGTAAGTATAAAACGTATTTTGAAAAAACGAACACTGTATTTCAGAGACAGATGTAAAAATCCAACAATGGATAATATTGTAACGACATAATGAGCTATATTATTAGATTGGCAGTATCAGTTTAACGCAATGCAATGAAAACATATTCTCAGTCAGTCACTCAGCTACAACGTAGGACCAGGCACATATATGCATAGCTCGTCTGACCAACATACCATTAAATATTAGCCTCAATAATTATCGGGCGCCTAACTAAGACTCGTGAGCTGTAAACACGAGAAAATCAGGCTGGCTTCAGACCTGGTCGTGGTTGCATCGACCGCATATTCACCATTCGTCAAGTTTTAGAGCACAGACATGCTTATCGGCGTCCGACAATGATAGTTTTTCTTGACTTAAAAGCAGCATTTGACTCTGTAGACCGAGAGGTTCTGTGGCAGTGTCTGTCATTGAAAGGTGTACCTGAGAAGTACATAAACCTTGTGAAGGCTCCTTACTCAAACACTACCAGTCGAGTGAGAGCTTATGGCGAACTGTCATCTGATTTTACAACCTCAAGTGGTGTCCGACAAGGTTGTCCACTATCCCCATTTTTGTTTAACTTCATTATAGACCTATTGCTGGAAATAACACTCTCGTAGACTGAATTTTCAGGAATTGGTCTCTAAATGTTTCTTGGATAGATAAGATCTAAGGTTTGTAACTAGTCTTGGTGAAATAAAAAGTATTCAGTTTAATCAGCTTTTTTTCAAGCTTTGGCAATAAGAACAGCTACTACTTTAAGGAATTTGTTCTTTTAATAAAGCTTATTTTCTGCTGTTCGGACTTCTTTTCATAGGTGACATAAGGTACTAACTAATTGCATCCAGGATAATGTACATGAGGTCATAGGTTTGTCATTCATAAATAGTTATGAATTAAAGTGTAACAGTCTAAAAAAATCCCATTCACTAAATTATGTTATATGGTCAAATAAATAAGTTCACGTGTCAAAAAGACACAACTCTTCGGAATCTTATAGGTGATAATATTTGAACTACATTGTGAAAACGACAGCCCTTACCTATGCACATCGTGTAATGTACAATAAAGTTGACTCACCCGATCAGTCCACATGAAGCAGATATAAGATCTTCAGTTGTGATTGAATCTGCTCCAATATGTTGGATAAATGACAATATGTGAGATACATGACCAGCAACAAACTCCAAAGCTGCGGTAGATTCTAAAATGAGAGATAAATTAAAAACCCATTAAAGAAATATCATCTACTATCCCCCAAAAAAAATTTTCTGGAAACATTTTAGCATCATGTGTAAACAACTTACGTGGTCCATCTCCCTTAAGACCTTGGATAATACCAGTATAAGCCTCTAAGCAACTAGTACGCAACGAATTGAGATATTCAACCATATCAGGATCCTCCTAAAGTAGTAAAATGTACAATTCATTGAGAAGTAACGAACATATGATGTAAATGAAAATATTCATGCATACATACACAAGTCAACGTTAAAACGTACAATAATGAGATTGTAAGCAATATAGCCAACGTTACATCCTGATGATTTTAAACAAATTGAGTATCGGGTTGATTATTTATAATAATATAACGTCAGTATTCTCCAGAGAAGCGACTTACAAGAGCTTGTGAAACGTCAAAAAATTAGTTTTCTACTCCTTGTGATATCATAAATATACGATTACATTACTACAGTCAGTCACAACATAGAACTTCGTACGTACGTACATCAGTTCGAGTTGCCAAACCACATAAGCACAGAGATGAAGTTGTCCATTCAAATCCCATAGTGGTAGTAGTAGTAAGAATATAAGCAGTAATCGGAAAGATTAGGGTTTGAAGATGTTATTGAAGGGGTATAATCCAGTGAAATAAATTTTGGAAAGAGAAAAATATAGAGACATGAAGAATTCAGAGGATTAGAATTTGGGAGAACTCAAAGAAGGGATGCACCTTCGCCATTGCATGCAATTTCTTGTCGGATTATTTAAATAAAATCCCCAAAACACATATATATAGTCATAACTGAATCACAATCATAACACCTTGCACAAGGTATAAGAATCTATATTGACCTTTGAGATATTGTATTAACCAACGATATTAACACACTGACTGACTGAAAGTAAGCAAAATGCAGTTCACATTTACGATCTAACAATTGAATGTCTTATAACCACAAAATCTGTGGTATTAACTAATGATATATGCTTTTAGAATACAATAAGGAGACAACTACAGAATATATTGTTGGGATGATCCTGCAAATTTCTCTCAATAGACATGACAAGCTCAGGATACATTAAAAAGCATTTTATTCAATCAGCATTTGACTAAAAGTTTTGCCAGAAACATCACGAAAATGAAAAGTCACGTGTAGAGTTTCTGATTGGCTGATTACTATGCTGTTACTATGTTTGGTGATATTCTAGAATTTTCAGGAAAACCCAAGGACTTCTAAAATATTATAAAAACACTATATTCTCTGTACATAAGGGAACCTTTGGAGTAAAGTGCTTCCCGCATATTTTGTGCCTTTGTTCTCGTGTTCAAGTCTCTGTGTAGTTTTAGCTTGGAGGTTACGAAACTAGTTTATGATCCGAGTATAGCGTTCAATCAACAAGACGTATCATAAAAACTATTTCATAATAAAAAAGTTAAGTATACAAACTTTCAAATAGAACATACTAAATTAACTTCAGCTTGTGTAGCTTGACTTAATGTTTCTAAGACAATAGGAAGATATTTCCAAAACTCTGAACCCAAAGCTAAAGATAGATCACCAAAAGTAGATAAAATAGCAGGACGAAGAGATTTGTGCGCATTTATATCCTACAATAAAGATATACAATATAAGTATTATATATATATATATATATATATATATATATATATATATATATATATATATATATAAGGAAACGTAAGTGAAACGTTAACTATTAAACAAATCATGAGAATTGAAACTATTTTGGATCATTTGATTGTCAACCGAATAACGTCATATTTATGAAAATTACATCGACAGTCGTTTTTTTAGTAAAAAAAAAAGGTATCTTATCAGCAAACACAAATGGTTTTAGTTTATATGGAAACTATATTCAACAATCAAACAGCATTGTTTCCAAGTACTTAATACCGGAGATAATATCATAAATGAATAATGTTAAACTGTAAGCAAAGATGGATAGTAGTGGCTAGCATTGGAATCCAGGACGCGCGTTTCGTCCTACTTGGGACTTGTCAGCTGGATGTACCTGCATCTCAGAGTTTATGTTCACTCTGGGACTCCAACCCAGTAGTACCTTTCGCTTTAAACACCATCGCGTTATCCACTCAGCTACTGGGTCCATCCTTGCTTACAATGCTTGTGAAATAAAGCGATATCGAGGCAATCCGCCACAGTATGCACATATGCCAATTAGAGACTGATCAGTTGCAGTCCTATGCGGGGAAACCTCATTGGATTTCAAGTCTAACGCCTTAACCACTCGGCCATCCTGACAGATCAGATGCAGATGTGGGGGCGAGGATCGGCAAAGCAAGAGCAGCATATTTTCAACTGAAGAACATCCGGAACTCAAAACAACTGTCAACCAACACCAAGATCAGAATTTTCAATACAAATGTCAAAACAGTTCTACTGTATGAGGCGGAAACCTGGAGAACTACGAAAGCCATCATCCAGAAGATACAAGTGTTTATTAACAGCTGTCTACGCAAGATACTTCGGATCCGTTGGTCAGACACTATCAGAAACAAGTTACTGTGGGAGACAACAAACCAGACTCCAGCGGAAGAAGCGCTGGAAGTGGATAGGGCACACTTTGAGGAAATCACCCAATCGCGTCACAAGACAAGCCCTCACATGGAATCCTCAAGGCCAAAGGAAAAGAGGAAGACAAAAGAACGCATTACGCCGAGAAATAGAGACAGACATGAGAAGAATGAACAAAAGCTGGATAGAACTAGAAAAGATGGCCCAGGACAGAGTGGGTTGGAGAATGCTGGTCGTCAGCCTATACCCCATTAGGTGTAACAGGCGTAAGTAAGCAAGTTGCAGTTCTAAACATTAATGGGAAGATTCAAACAAACAATACTAAGTGAATGTAAATTGAACTGTTTAGAAACTTGTCAATATTTAGTAATAGTAATTACTATTAGTATTAATTGAAAATCGCCGTGAACAAATACGGTACAGTACATACTTGAATCTAATGATTTAAACTTATTGTAAAGTGAGAAGCAGCGATACGTGACAAGAACAATAGTCAGGGCAATTAAATTAATTCATTATTAAAATCACTTAGCATACATGCGTAACAGGAGCTCATTATTATTATTATGAAACTTATATACGTCAGATTGGTTTGAGAGGTTATCATATGACCCTATAGTAGCAATAACAAAAGATTTTAAGTACATAAAATAAGGTAAATGTCACTAAAAGATGCGCCTTATAATATGGCTAACAAAGGTAGTACGCTTACAGAGAATAAAGACAAAATAATAAACTGTAAGCACTGGAGGGCCGTTTCGTTTTAGTATGGGACTCCTCATCAATATGCATCAACGATACGGCACGCGAAACTCGAATCCAGGACCTTTGTTTTCGCGCGCAAACGCTTCACCTCAATCAATCAACGATGTCGTGCGTTCATCTTTAATTGTCTTTGGTAACTGTCCCGACCGTTGCTGCTACCTTGACGTGGTGGTCGGGCTTGCCTATCGTGATGATCCAATCGAGCTATGCTGGCTGGAACAATCGTTCCTCAAGGTCCTACCATGCCAGACAGGTCGGTTGAAGAGCGGTGAGACTAAAAGCAGCAATCCCAAGGTCCGAAGGCGAAGTCGTACTGCTGACTGTACAGAGGTGTGAAAGCAGTAAGGTGTTTCCTTCAGACAACCAGCATGACAGCGATGCTGCCTTCCCACAAGGAGGGGTGGGGTTAGAAAAGGTCGACCCTAAAAATGCACACCTCGCCTTATCCCACGGATTTCCGTCTCCGGCGGTAAGGACTTTTGAAGAACGGAGCTAACACGTCAAAAATCCCCCACAAAAAGGCCGTGCGTGACCGGCCTCAAGCAGATGTCCCTTGGGCACTGCGGTCACGCTCCCAGGTCGTTAAGACCAACACTAATCCAACTTCTTTTTCAGGTCCCTCAAGAAATACCCTTCCACGGTGTGGGCAGCCGGGAAGTGATACTAGCCCTCATACCCTTAACTGCACACAAGACCAAGTTGGTCGCTTTCAAATCCTTCCTACACCTAATAACTCTGTTATCTCCTCGACTAACCCTTCCCACGTCCTTTTATCGCGTCGCACCGCTAGGGCAAACGATTCGAGTACACAGAACGTTATTCCTGGTCTCTTGAAACCACGCTCTAAACTACATATAGGAACTTTTAATGTCCGAACATTGTGCCAAATAGGACAACAGGCTTCCTTAGCTAGAACTCTAGAATCTTACACCATCGATGTGTGCTGCGTCTCCGAAACGCGCATACAAGATCCGAGTAGTGTCATTCATTTGACCGCACCTAATCAAAATAAAGTTTCATCTCGATACACGCTCCGTGTATCTGGAAGCCCTGACGCTGCTTCCCGTGGCCTCGCTGGAGTAGGTATAGCATTAAGTCCTAGGGCAGAACTAGCTCTTTTAGACTGGATCCCAGTAGACAGTCGTCTATGCGCTGTTCGACTAAACGGATCAGTAAGGACTCGGAAAGATAGGGAAATTCGTCGTTGCCTCTTCGTCGTCTCTGCCTACTCTCCCACTGACTGCAGCTCAGACGATATAAAAGATGAGTTCTACAGGAAACTTTCTGACCTTCTCCGAGAAGCTAGGCGTTCTGATGTAGTAATAGTAGCAGGTGACTTTAATGCTCAAGTAGGTAAACTAAGTGAAAGGGAAGGACACCTGGGTGGATCTTATGGTGTCATGGCGAAAAGAACAGATAATGGCGACCGTCTGTTGCAGCTATGCTCAGATAACCGCCTATTTCTTGCAAATACTAACTTTAAGCATAAGGAAAAACATCTTTTGACCTGGCGACCCCCGAATTCGTCCCAACGTTGGACCCAATTAGATCACATCGCTATCAGCCACCGATGGAGGGGCTCGATAGAAGACTGTCGCTCATTCTGGGGCACATGCTTAGATTCAGATCATGCTCTAGTGCGAGCACGTATTTGTCTGCGTCTTACTGGACGTAGGAAAGACACTGCAGGGAAGCCTCTAAGGGTTCTACTTAATGGTAGGCAAGCTAAGAATATATTTCAGGAACAACTAGAAAAACAGTTAGGCAGCCATGTAAGTTGTGTCCACCCCGAGGCAGCGTGGAATGACATCCGAAAAGCTGTGGAATCAGCAGTGATATCCGCTAATAAGGTAAACCATAACGTTAGGGAGAAACAATGGATCTCGGCAGCATCTACCGCACTGATAGATGCTCGTAAACTCATCCCACCTGGCTCTGAGCATAACGAAGAGCGGAGTCAACTTAAGCGCAGGCTTATAAGAAGTCTACGTAATGATCGTGAACAGTGGTGGGTAGCGAAAGCAAGAGAGATGGAAAAGGCAGCGGCAATAGGTAACAGTAGGCAGCTATTCAGACTCGTTAAAGAAACCGGTATTAGGAACCCGAATATCAGTGAAACCATCTCAGATAAAGATGGGCATATAATTCATTCTCAATCCAGGAGGTTGGATCGATGGGCAGAACACTTTAGGGATCAGTTCAACTGGCCTTCAGCCACACTTCAATTACCCACGATCCCCAGTCGTCCTGAATGGCAAATTGATGTAAGTCCTCCAACCCTCTGTGAGGTTGAAAAAGCTATAGGAAATCTGAAGCGAGGGAGAGCAGCAGGCCCTGACAGGTTGACCCCTGAGATTTTTAAGGATGGTGGTCCAGTACTAGCAGTGAGATTGACTGAGGTCTTAGGTAGAATCTGGGAACTGGACGTAATTCCATCTGACTGGTCCCAATCACTGATTGTGCCAGTTTATAAGAAAGGACAAAAGTCCTCTTGTGACAATCACAGAGGGATCAGTTTGACTAATATAGTGTCTAAAATATTAGCTTCAATAATACTAGGTCGCCTAACCAAAGCTCGTGAAGAGCAGACTAGAGAAAACCAAGCTGGTTTTCGACCTGGACGTGGTTGCATAGACCAGATATTCACCCTACGTCAGGTCCTAGAACATAGACACAAATTCAGACGTCCCACAATAGTAGTATTTCTTGACCTTAAGGCGGCATTTGACTCTGTTGATCGTGAGGTTCTATGGCAATGTTTGTCACTGAAAGGAGTACCAAAGAAGTACATTAACCTCATAAAGGCTCTCTACTCGAGCACAACTGGTCGAGTTAGAGCCTATGGCGAACTGTCATCAGAACTGATTACCACAAGTGGCGTTCGTCAGGGCTGTCCACTCTCCCCATTCTTGTTTAACTTTGTCATTGACTTACTTTTAGAGATAGCACTTTCATCAGCTAAACCTCCAGGAGTTGAACTTTTACCAGGAGACTCACTTGTCGACTTAGAATACGCCGACGACATAGTTTTACTCGGTGAAGACGCTGACAACATGCAGAGTCTTCTGACCACTATAAGCAACTATGCAGGCATGTTCGGAATGCGATTCTCTCCCTCGAAGTGCAAAATGTTACTTCAGGATTGGGTTGCAGCGACACCTGAACTAATGATAGGGAGTGAAGTAGTTGAGCGTGTAGACCACTTCACTTATCTTGGAAGTCTCATCAGCCCTTGTGGTCTGGTATGTGACGAAATCTCAGCACGGATACAGAAGGCTCGTCTAGCTTTCGCCAACTTGCGTCATTTATGGCGTAGGCGAGATATCCGTCTAGCAACCAAAGGACGGGTTTACTGTGCAGCAGTTCGCTCCGTCCTACTCTATGGCAGTGAAACATGGCCAATAAGAGTAGAGGATATTCGTAGGCTACTAGTGTTCGATCATAGGTGTCTTCGAAGCATTGCTCGTATATCCTGGGACCACCGGGTAAGTAATGCAGTTGTTAGGAAACGAGTACTAGGTAGGGATGGCAAATCGATTGATGAAGTAGTGAAACTTCATCAGTTGAGATGGCTGGGACATGTGTTACGTATGCCCGACCACCGACTGCCCCGACGTGCAATGTTTCATGGTGTAGGAGTAGGTTGGAAGAAAGCTAGGGGTGGCCAGACCAAAACGTGGCACAAATCAATGAAGTCACTGACAAGTGGACTGGGCCATGTTGGTAGGTGTAGACTACCTGGTTGGGATTCGCGAGATGACAGCAACCGATGGTTAGAGACCTTGAATGACATGGCTCAAAATCGTTTGCAATGGCGAAGATGCATCCACTCTTTGTGTTCTACCAAATTCTAATCTTCTGAATTCCTCATGTCTTTATCTTTTTCTCTTTCCAAATTTATTTCACTGTACTATACTCCTTCAATAATTTCTTGAAACCCCTAATCTTTTGGATTTCTGATTATACTCCTACTACTTCTACCACTATGGGATTTGAATCGACAACTGCATCTCTGTGCTAATGTGGTATGGCAACTCGAACTGATGTACGTACGTACGAAGTTCTACGTTGTGACTGACTTTGGTAACTGTCTTACATCCTACGTTATTTACCTACCTACACTGGTCACGGCTTCTCGCTAAAACTCCGGAAACTCCCCTTTTTTGAAGCTAGTCACTAGTGAGCATATACTAGGATGAAACGGTCATCTACTGCTTCCAGGTTTTTAATATTAGTCTAATGTAGAGCGGTTTATGATTTCAATGAAATTCAACAATTTGCACAATCCCATAGTGAGAAAACAATAAATAAAATAATTAACAGTAACAATCTATAATAGAAGGAACAGTCCAGTTGATACAAACGAGACAATTTAAAATCCCTTCAGTTAAAGAAGTTTATTTTACATTTACGAAGAATGTAAAAAAAACACAACTGATTTCTGTTCCGAGCTATGTTGGATAAAGTTTGAAGCCACTGAGTTATACTGTTTCTCGGACTCCAACCAGAGAGCTGTGATGAACAGACAGGTGCCAGTACTATCCTGTTTTTTTGAACAACATATGTCATAAAATGACCACCTCTCCGCTCCTTCCACACCGTCCCACAGTCAGCAATGAACGCCCGATATATGGAAGTCGCTGGGATGTTATTCGTGACACACGTACAAGCCACTAAAGGCGGTGTTTCAAGATAGTGACAAAACCTGTATTATCCCCGCTGTGCCCGAGCACACATTGTCGAGCCTCAACATCACTAACATGGTGTTGCCACTGAATGTTAGCAATCCTCCGGACACAATGATGATTAAACACAAAGATTCGCCTAACGTCCTCACCTCGGAGGCCAGGTTATACAAATATAGAGTTAGACATGTTCACACCGACGCGTTGTAGATCCGACGTTATATAGCCACACCAACATCATAAAGGCGCCAAACATGACCCAGATTGGCATAAGCCACTCTGACTTTTACTATAAGTGAGGTGATCACTCATGTCTCGACAATCATCTACTCAGCTACTCAAATACACGAACTTCTCGACCACTTCTAAATGCTCACTACAGTGTCTGTAGTGTCTGCAGGATATAAATAGAGCGCCAATGTTATTGATCGTTCGGTCAGAAGTTAAAGTCAGACAACATAACATTGGTTAATTCCCAATGACCGCGTAAACAGCTCAGTTCTTCATGAGGTTGGTCGTAACTTCAGTAGCTGAATGATAACATTTCTAATTATGATACTTGTTGATGTCGGTTGGAATCTCTGTTCCTATAGGTTGAAGACCCAATTAGCAAGTATCAACTAGCAAGAAACCTTGGTTTTTGAGTTTTTGATGATCACCCCCGATCACAAAGACGATGAACTTGAGGTTTCATATGTGTGCTAAAAAGAATAGATGATCTTATTCGGCGAAGAGGACTTCAGACAGAAATGGATATGAAATGTATCGTCAAAGTAAGCATCCATGAAAAGCCACCTGATATCAACATTTGACTTATGATTATCATCACTTACAAAGTTCGTAAAACCTTTCTCATAAATAAGAAAGTTAACCAACACATGGATTGGAGGAAGTATATGATATTATGTTTTGTAAAGAAATAAATATCGTACGTATAGAAAATCCATTATAGAAAATAAAAGATTAGATTATTCTATATTTCACGGAAATCATAACGTACTTGTAAAATTTCCATCATAATGGTGATAAGACCATCACAGTGTGGGAGTAAGTTCTTGTTCAAAACGCGACACATATCTCCTAACAGTCCAACTGCATTCATACAAACTTGTGTTTCTCTATGGTTTCGTAAACAAATTACCAAAATTGGCATGAAATCATTCACATATTTGACAAACGACTCTCCAACAGCTTCAACAAGCGCAGATACTGCAAGTAATGCATCTTCTTGCACACCATCACTGAATTTAGTCTTATCTGTTTCGCCGTTGACTACAGATTGGTCGCCAGAGCCTTCAGTAACCGGTGTAGTAGTAGTTCGGAACATGGACATGAGGGCTAACATTACCTTGACAAAAAATAATTCGACAGGATTAAAGGATGCTATTATACTTGTAAAGACTAAGAATCAGAAAACATAGCACAAACACAAGTAATTCATAGTCATATGGATTAAAAGCTAGTCCAAGAGAAAAGTGAATATACGAAAAGTAATATTGAAATGGGGAAATCTCTACTTCACATATATTTTTATATCAGAGACTGAGAGGCGTATACTTTCTTTCCAGAATCCCTACAATTACAGGTCAAAAGTGATCGCATTTATGCGAATGTATCCATGCTAAAACTTGCAGTATATTCTGACCTTTCACTATTTTGCTTTTTTTTCAGATATTAGCTTGTTAGTACCTTGAGAACTGTGCTTTGTATGCGTAGTTTACTTTTAATATCACTGATACTATTATTTCGACCACTTTGATCTTTGTAAAATTCCTCTAGGTATACTGGTATACATATCCTGGTTGTCTTACTTTACCTAAAACTGAAGAATAATTCAAATATTCGACTGTAATATATGTATGACTTAGCAAAAGAAAAAACGTGCGAACTGTTGGAACCAATGAATGAAAACTTACTTTGTCTGATATCGCAGGTGCATCCTCTTTACTTATCTTTCTCAAAACAGATTGTAAAGTGCCGCATAAAAGTGACTGTAGATCGTTAAATTGTGCTCTGTCTTGATGTGAAACAATTTGATTTTCCAAACCTATTATTGACTCTAACCGTTCAAGAACAATCAGTGTTACACGTTGTACTTCACAATAACAATCTTGAGCAGCAGACCGCATAAGCGCCATCAAGGCTGAGTACGCTGCATTGCGAAGATTATGCTGTCCACCATCTGGTCGACTAGAAGTTGCTAGTAGACGTTCTGTGATCACATTAAAGTATTGAGATAGTATATAGGTCCTCGGTTCCCCATTATGACCGGAATTTTCTGAAAGAACCAAATGAGGAGATAGATATGAAAAGATATTTAAAACTTGTTAGTTTAATTAAGCGTTTTGAAAATTCTGTTTGATTGGACTGATATTTCCCGGGAAGCTGGGCTACATGAGTGACAACTAACTATTAATTACAGAATGACGTTATCTGTAACACGTTTCACAAGTATTCGATGGATTAAATTAAGTCATTCGCAAAAATGTTACCTAAAATGAATTGTCACTTTAAGGAAACTGACAGTAGCACGAGATTTCAATTTAATCTGTGCGTTTTGGTTAGTATTACTATCTGAAGACTCAACGAAAACCGAGCAAAGATGATCTGAACCAGTGTTTAAACCACTGATTTAAAATTTTCCCTTAATTAGCAAGACAGAAGTTAAGCAAATGATCTACAAGGTTACGCTTACTTACTGTTTCCAAGGTTGACCAACAGCGTTAAAAATTTAAAAGCTTGATAGCTTTTGAAGTATTAATAAACATCGAGGATAGATGACCGTTAATCAATAAAGAGATCTAAAATACTGGAAAATTGGTTGTACAAAAAATGCGCGGGCATTTCGATATTATACAGAGAAATCTTGGTATTCGGTGAACTTCGACTAATTGAATAATGTTTGTCAGTTTGACATATGTAACGCAGAGCCTGGTACATATGTGAGTTGAGGTTCCCACACCAGTTTAGTACAGCAGATATTCGAACAATTCAAGGAGTTCAGGTTTAAAGCAGTGTACTCTAATTTTTCATGAAAACATGAGAAGCATTTCCGACAAAAGCTGCAAGGCCTTAAACAATGAAATATAAGCATATACGCGATAATTGAAACATAAAACTTTCGTCTCTAGAACTAACCGTAAGATTCCTATTTATTTAAATTTATCTGGATATTTGAAAATTTAATAAATATCTCATGCAGTATTCCAAAGTCAATTAATGAGGTTTTGTGCCTTACGTTCACGTCACAAACTGTGTGAGTACATTTAGAATATTATTACATCTCATTGTTACATGAGGATGATTTGAAACTAAGTTGATTAGAGTATAGAAAAATTTCTACCTGAGGCGGCATCATAAGCACTTTCAGCCAGACTAGAAAATGCCCAGCAAACGTTAGCGGCGACTCTTGGTTCAGTGGACAATCCTTCAACTAATCCGGTTAACAAAGGAACCAAATATGCTTCGTGTAGAGCAACTTCTGGAAGAGTTTCACAAACACGTCCGATAGTCCATGCAACTGTATCGCGAACAGCTGGTGACTCATCACGCAACAATTCGATTATTACAGGCATAGCAGACTCTACCAGGGGCTAACAAAAAAAATCGAAAGTCCTTGATCAATTATTGTCAAGGAAGTAAAATACACGTAAATCATTCTTAATACGGATGTTTTTTTATGTCGGCCATAAGACACACAATTTCCTAATCCAAAAGGATTTGAGCTTACAACTTTCTGATGAGAAGCCGAGTCACTTAACAACAGTTAATATCAAGAGATATTTTATAATCGAACGGCTTGATGGTTAGTTATGATATCACAAGAGTTTCTTAAAGAGGAACACATGAAAAATATCTACAGCCAACAAAAGTATGACATGTATAGAGACTAATCATTAACAAGATTGACGTTTGTTTTCATTAATACGGAGAAATAAATACCCATTGACTGACGTAGATTTCATACAAAGTTCTGAACACTTGAGGATTTACTGGATCCACATAACAGAGCAGCACATAATATACACTGACGACAGAATAGACCGCAATACCAGAGTAGATATGCTACGTGGTGAACTACATTATACACTTTTAGAGAGACGAGATACGCTGTAGCGTGTTTACGTTCCCTGTTTACCCTAGAAACTTCATTAGTGTCTGGCGGCCCGACTCACCATCTTAGTGGACACGGAAAGTCCACCTAGGGGAGTTGGAAAACCCTGATTCCAAACCAATCGTGCACATGCTACTAATACTACTACTACTGTTACTACTACAACACAGTGATTAATCTGACAATCTGACTGAAATGATCTCATAGAGAACTTATACAATATATATAACTTATACATGATCACTAGTAACTGGCTCTATGAGGTATTTCCTGAAGTTCTAGTGAGAAGCAGTAACCAGCGGAGTTCAACCAGATTTGCTGCCAGATATCAACTCACTGAAGACATTGCCCCCAATTGCCCTGGTACGGCAGAGAGTGAGGAGAGTCCGCTCTTCCTCTCGAAATGCTCTCACATGGCCACGCGTATATAGCCTGTGCCAGAAAAGTCCTACTTACTGCATTCTCGTGGCGGGGGTATTCTGTACGAAATTGAGAGGACGAATAGAGAATGTCTGGCACTTTAACCAGGTCGGTTGACACGCAAGGTCCATCTAGAGGAGTTGGAAAACCCTGATTCCAAATCAATGGTGCACATGGGCTCCAGTATCTTGAGGGGACAAATGGCGTATGAATCAACCGTTGGTCGCCGACTACCATGGGACTGTATCTCCTCACGATGCTCCATTGCCTTGTGGGTTAGACCTTTAGGTCAAAGACTTCAGGTGTAGCCCCCTAAGAAAACCACCTGCTTCGGTTTGAGCACCTAGGCAGTATCACAGCCCTCACAAATCAAATGAGATTTGTGTGGCACATATGTATCTGGTGCTTTCTTGTGCCAATATTTATGTGTTTAAATAAATAACGACTCACCATCACAAAATCAACCCTGGAAATTAGGAAAAGGATAATCCTTCCGTATGTAAAACCCTTTGGACTTAATATCGCTTACTAACCAATGCAATAATTCCACTCTTTTACACAAACCAAAAGATACAACAGCGAAAAATAACTTCAATAACATTTACAAAATGAATTGAAAACCGGGAACAAAACACTGCATAAAGTAGACATTCTTTTCATCTACTCATACACGAACACGAACACGAACCATCGGTACAGACAACTATGGAGATGAAATTGACTGGGAGAAAGTCGAAAGTCTGGATCGTGTCAGAGTTTTTCGAAACCATGACATTCCGATGAATTAGCAATTGATGGACATATCGATTCAAACCTAATCTAAAAACTCATTCGAAAAAGGGTCAGGCATTAACTTGGCTAAAGGTCACCCGAACAAAATAGACACCTGAAGTCAATAAAGCACACGAGAATAACCAATCACAACTAAAGCCATCGAAACAAACTAATTTAAGACTCATTGAATAACTAAGAAGCTCATTTCCACTTGAAGCAAACACTTCCGGTGTTGTCTAGAATGACAACGAAAGTTTCACAATCGAACCATCTAGTTCAAAGTACTTAACAACACCATGAACACAAAGTGGTTAGTGAAATCTTAATAGTTAAATTTTATGCATAACAAGTTGAATACGGAAACGTAACAAGTGAACAAGCTAAATTTTCAATTATCCTATTTTGGCGTTTGTTGCTGGGGATGAGAACAGTACATTGAGGCTATAATATGAAGCAATCCGTCGTTTAATGATATATAGTGGCGAGCTGAAAGGTTAAAAACTTATCATTACTTACTTTTTTAAGTATATTTTTAAAGGTTTCAACGTACAAACTAAGGTAAATTGATTTGCTACAAGTCTCAACCAAATTAAACTAGGTAATGACTACAGTCGACTTGAAATATAAAAGATCTGTAAATGATGCTTTAAAAAATTTCAAGTAAATCAATCTGAATTGAGAAACTATGTTAAAAAAAATGGACCTTGAGTGCTGCAGGATCTGGACCTTCAAGAATACTGCCAAAGCTCATGACGGCAGCATCTCTGTAGCGCCAGTCGGGTTTCTTGATATTCTCCTTGACAAATGGTATGACAAGATTGACAATCGGATCTTCGCAACACTGTGCCAGTAGCATTAAACACACACCAGAGGCTTTACTTGGATTCCATTCGTCATCATCCATTGATTCATCCTGCTGGGCAAGGATTTCCATCAAAATGGGTACGATAAACTGCAAGGCTCCCTTGGCATAAAACATGCTAGAAACCGCTGGAGGTTGACCTTTCTCAAAGCACTCGGCAACGTCAATAGCTAAGTCGATTTCTTCATCACAAACTGTAGACCAGAACTCGATTCCCTGAAGGGCGACTTCCGGTACAGAATCTTTCATAGCCCCCAACGTGATCTAGCAATGTTGAAAACATTTTAGAAAAAGGTGATGGGATGATTGTTATGGAAGTAGATGCATCAAGTGAGATAAATTCGAAATTAAAACATGTGGAACCAAGTTTAAAACTAACCTAAAACGGTATGTTCTCGATAACAAAACTACCACTTAGGTCTATAAACATGTTTAAGGAAACTAGAGAATTATAGCAAATTTGTTATCCAACCATATCCTGAGCTCAAACGCACCACCAGGGCTTTGAACCTAACTACATTACGCTGACTAAACAGCAGTAGATAGTGAAGTTCTAACCCGTTAAGTAGTAGTCACAAGATAAGTCTTCACGTGTTTAATCTTTAACGAATCTCTGCAACTGAGTTGGAGTTTAAAACACTACTTAGATTTTAGTGTGTTTGAGAGTTGAAAATTTAGGTGATTGATTAACGGTCTATAACGTGAATAATTCCTAAATTTAAATATTACTTTGAGAGATATACTGTATACGAAAATAGCAAATACTAACATCAGAAGACAGTGATTACGAACACAATTTTTGATGTACCGAGGATTAACATTTCCCCTTCCGAAAGATAGAAATACTAAATTACTTTTGTTACGTTAAAAGAATAGCTTCATCATCATTAAGTCTATCAGTTAACATAAAGTACACATAAACCATAATAAAACACGAGCTGAACACTAGCTTTATAATTATTTTAAAACTAACGGGATTGTGACTGATTGGTTGTGACCTTTGACTTCTAACCAATAAGTCGCAGATTTGAGCTTCGATAAACTTTTGCTCGGGCAGCCAAGAAGTATCACTAGCCCTAACAAAACATAGTTTAGTGATAAGTACGTGAGACTGAGTTTGCTAAATCAACGATGGGTGGAACTTATTAATGGAATATGTAAATTTAACTTACGTGAACACTTGTAATAGAAAAACAAAGCCAAGAGAATATATGCCAACAAGAGCGCATAGAAACAGATGATAAGCTGATCTGCTATATTCCTTGAACTAGTGGCAAGCATGGAAATATCCAGTTCTTACTATTGTATACGTTTTTATGAATTGGTTCTACTTTTTGTATCGCACAAACCAATGAGACATTTAACAGACAATCACACAAATAAGGGAATTATTACTGCTTTGCGGACACAACTTGATTAAAAACGAAACTAGCTGAGTACAAAGTAAACATAACTACAGCCTATAAACTTGTGGGATCGGTATGACAAATGCAAAGCAATACACAAACCGATGCTCCGAATATAAATACAAATTGGTCTGGAAAGTTAAACAGCAATAAGCACAAAATGCATCATACACCACTAAGCGCAGTTTAGGGAAAGCTGGACTTTTACTGGAAAACAAGCTGCAAGGGTTAAGACAGGTACACTAACCGACTATCCTTATTATTGAGGACCTGTTTCGGAAAAAGATATAGTCAACTTTGTGAGTGGACGTGGGTGATAGTAGACTGCTTTTGTTGTTTATGCAATCCCATTAAACTTGTTTATGACTTTAGGCGTTTGAATCTTACATACACTGTAGTTAGGTGTAATTAAACGAATACGGATTGCATAAGAATTCAACCTTCGTCTTTATGACGAATATTAGTCAGAAATATGGGGCATGGTCCTTAGTTCACTTATAAACAGTAACTTACGGCAAATAACGCTTGTTTCATATACGGCTCCATATAACTATAGTAAAGGGACATTATTTTCACTAAACACTGAAGAGCTGCAACACGAATTTGAGGATTCGGCGACTGAGTCGACTCGCAAACAACTTGCATAATGTAGTTTCGCTCGTTCTAAGATGAAATTAAATAATCAAGCATTAAATTACATCAACATCGAAATTGTGTTTTGTAAACTCCAAAGAATTCAGAAGTGCATTTGTCGCTGCTAGACGTACGCTATCACTGAAACAAGAGTTATGGAGCCAAAATCCGCATACCTTGGTTCTTCTTTTTTCATACCGCAAACTATAGCAGTTAAAATAGCGTTTGACTGGCTAGCTAAAATACAGGGATCCTGTCGGAACTATACAAATACACTGGTCTTACTATATCTTGGCAAATATATCCTATTCCTTCTAATGTTGAACGCTTGCATGCCTCTGATTTGTTTGGTGTGATAACGTTTTCCACTAATCGCTCCATCAAATCTGGCCACTGAAGGGCAGGAATTTCTGCACATGCGATGTAAGCCACACATTGTGCAGCGGAACTATGTGTCGTGGTCTCCGTTCCTAAGGCGGCAAGACACTGGAGGGAGGACATAAATATTGTGAGGACGTACGTTTTTTTTTATATACTCCCTCGACTCCACTGGAGCCTGTAACCAACGTTGTTGATAAAGTGTTTTGAGCGCCGGGTCTTTAGAGTACAGGGCATTTTTTAGCTGGATGCCAGCTTGCATACGTACAGGAGGAGAGCACTCAACGTTAACCAAAACATCACTGAGCTGTCTGAGCAAACCAAAAAGGTCTACTTTGGCTGCTTCCTCGAGAAAGTGCTGAGCTGCTTCGAGCTCTGACTTTTCTAAGAGATTTAGAGAATGATAATTTCCATTATACGTCTAATCTTACCTAGGGAAAGACTTTTTTCCAAGACGGAAAACAACCCAATGTCCAGAGACATGTTACGACAAGAGCGTGTCCCCGAGATTTGAAAACCAGCCTGTCAAGTAGCCGCGCTTTATTTCGATTTTCCAATGTTAGGTCAATTCAAACGACTCCATAATGGAATGATTTACTAGGTGAATGATGTGAAATCAAGACCCGGCGTTCCTAAATAATAGGACTGCATTACATCTGTCGGTATAATGGCTGCAGGACAAAACCATATACCCAAGGAAGACCTCACCACATTTGATAATGATACTAACCTGTCATTAGGTTTTCTCAGACTAGACAGTCCAGGTCGTTATAGATAGGACAAAAGAGCCCGAATCTTAACGATATTTTTGCGCCTAACTACAAATAATTTAAAGTCACACGAAGCAAAGACCTCGGTATTTGTACAAGTTGAAGTGAGTGGAATATTAACTAATTGGGATAAAATCCCATTTTGAATCCTTGAGAAACTATCTTATTAGATCTTAGGGAGCGATTGAAATCTATCACAGAATACTTCAGCCTGTAAAAAACTACAAGACTTCTGTGCTATTACACCTATATTTGCAATTTAGTCTTCAGTAGTAAGAATAGGTCAGTCGGCCTATATTAATCCTCACGATTTGTGGTAGTATAGGGATTCAGTCTTTTCTTGAATTTATCAACGGAAGGCTTTGATATTATGTATTCTGTCAGACAACCCCACTAATTCACTACTCAATGTGAGGGATGGAACTCCGGACGTAGACGATTTGATCTCGGTTTTTGAAATTTCTTAAATGATCAGTCCTTGATAGAAGAAAGATATAAGGTTAATTAATGCCAAAATCATCGTTCAATACACGATAAGATAACACGAAATCACCCAGCAACCTGAGGTAAAATAACAAAAAATAACTTGAGACGTCTCAATCTGTCCTCATCTAATAGGCCAGTGAGACAGTCCACCATTTGATATCTCTGTTGAACTCATCCTGATATATCTGCTTTGTACCTGAGGCAATTGCTCGTCACTTGAGTCCCTTATGCCAAGTACTGCCTCAGAAAAGTTTAGTACAATGATTCGAACATTTCGTCATCCAAACAATGAAATCACTTACGAATAGCCCACAAGACCGGAAGGCCTTTGATGGGGCAACCTTAAAATTACCCGTAGTTTTTAGGTCGTTGCTCATTATGACCCCTAGATCCTTGTGATCCATTAACTTAAGTAACACCATTTTGCCAATTATATAGCGATCTGAATCGTCTCAGTTATTTATTTACATCATTGCACTCTTGTGAACATAGGCTTCGAACGACCAATTACCCATCCACTTCAACCAGTAAGTTAAAGTTATCCTGTAATATTGTCCTATGTGATATACTGTGTGAGTCTCCAAATCTTCAATTCATCTGCAAAAAGAGAGATGACTTTACTGAAGTTGATATCTCATTTACATAAGGTAGAAAAGAAAAGGGCTGAGGACTGTGCCTTAGGTAACTCCATATTCCACAGACTCCCACGTTGATAAAGCTCCATCTACCCGTATGCATTACCTCCTATCACTGACCAAGCAATTTATTCAGTTTACAACTTCATAGTCGATACTGAAAATTTCAGTTTTAATTTAAGACTTATGTGAGAGACCTTGACAAATATTTCGTTTCTACCTATGAAAGTTACACCTACCAGAACACTGCCGTCTTTCTCTGAGGCCCAATATTCTCTTGCAGTCGATAGATCTGTCAAGCACGATAGACACTTCTTAAAATCATGTTTTTCCCAGGACAAAATATTGTTTCCTTCTATATATTTTACATGAGCCATCTGAAAAATCCTTTTCTATTAGTTTGACCACTATACTTGTTAGAATAACGGCTTAACATTTACTGTCTCAAATCCCCGCTTTATAAACTGGACTGATAATTGCGTCTTTCCAGCCTCTTGATGGTTTAGACTGCCCGAAAGATATATCAAACAGTATTACCAGAGGATCACCAATTACATCTGCCATAGCTTTTAAAATCCTAGGATGAATATTGCAAAGACATCGCTACTTATCTGGCTTAAGATATCGAAGTAACCGCAGTGCAGCTCCTTCCTCAATAATCACAGGATCCACCGAAAAGTCGCTATTATGACGATTAGTTGTTGACACTTCACCACCGTCGGTAGAAAACACCCTGCTAAAATATTCTGATAAAGCTTCATCTTTTGCAAACATCATTTTTGCCAATATCAACGAATTGTCTTGCATCATAAACTCTAAGTTTGTCTCTTTATATATAAAAATATCCTTTACGGATGATTGTCACAATTCTTAACCAATTGTTTCGTGGACTAATGTATCCCCTTACTTATCAACGCTATGCGTGGGTCCCTTGTTTCACAGTAAGTGAATCTGTACTCTTCGGAGCCTACAGAGATAAGCACATTCCATTGCTTTTCCTACGTCTAAGAACTTTCTCTACCTCACTAGTTGCATTTCTAACTCATGGGTATATCCATTAAGGTTTGTGTTAGCTCTGAGTTCAAACAGGTGTTCGAGAGGATGCCCGGGAGTGCTGTTGATATTGCAGATCATAGTAACAAATAGTTCTTCAAGATAAATATCTTTGTAAGCCTTCTGTATCGAATCTGATGACTTTAATTTTACTAAACACACTCCTGGGAAAAGGCGCTCGATCAAGCAACTGCATCAGACCTCGTTTGGATAAAGCACGATGCCCATCTTCTATGCCAAACGCTCATGTTAGTTTAAATACACCACGATTTATTAACCACTATTCAAACATACGTTCCCATTACTCCATACTTGACCTTTGGTTTAATTGGTTTTGGAATTATTTCGATGGAGGAGATATAGACAAGCGGAGTTAATTAACAATACATGTTTATGAACATCCTCAAGATCATTATTAAATGGTCTTCGAGTAATTCGTAATCTTAAAAATGCTTTCAAGACTTTCGCGTTAAATGTAAACTTTTTTGAAGTTTTTATCAGATTACTCCTCAAAGTAATTTATCTTTGCCAATTAAAGTGGAAAGTGGAATTCCTTCACGCCCTACCTAAAGTCAAGTAGAACTATTGATGTCGGAGGAAACGCTTTACCATCAAACTGATTAAAATAGGTATTTGTGGTGTTTATATGAACCAGTGATTCCTTTGTATTGATGACGGCTGGATTTTGAATTCCAAATACAATGCATTCGTTTGTGTACATCTAATACTTCTTGATTAAATTGAGTCGTTTCTGGGATTACTAGTTTATACTATAATTCAAATACTTTTAAATATCACATTATTTCAATGTGACCAATGCAAGGTTATTTCGAAAAGCATCTTTGTCGTTTTTGATGTGGGATTCAAGGCTTCAGTGAACAAGCCAGCCCAAATTTTTCTACAAACGGTCCTTGGTGTATCACAAACAAAACTGAGGGAATGTTAATCCAGGAACTATTTTGTGAATTATTGGTACGATATTTATTGATTTATTATTAGCTTTATTCAATATTATATTCTTGGTACAACATAGAGTTCTCAGCACAAAGTATTTCAACAAGTTTTCGTCTATTACTTCTTTGTCGATCCTGACGATGAATATTGAGTGATCGCCAATTAGATTTTAGCAGTCCAGTCAATCGACGTCTGAATAGTGCACATTCTTTTCGTTGCATATTGCCTGCCACCAACCACGATATCTCTGATTAGGCCTTTTGTAAATTGTACAACGGAAGATTATACACTTTTCATAGACGCACCTGAATAGGTTATGCGAATAACAGCCATAATGATGTATTAAAACAAACAAAATTAGATAGCTTGTTGAAATACCTAGACGAGGGGGACAGGTATCCCGGATATTCAAACAGGTCGCTCATCGTACAATTAATAAACAATAGGGTCCCTTTGCTTTCGCTTTCTGTCTATTGTAAGTTTTCATTGGACTCGGAAATTAATGTTGAGCGTCCAGTTATATGTAGTCTATCGCCAGTCGTATATTTACATCTTCCCGGGTTCACAAGCGCTTTCGGGTCTGGTTGCGTATGACAATGTTTACCTATGTCATTATGTGACATTTTACACTTTGCCTGTACACAAAGTACCTGTGCTTGAAAAGAAATATAGCGAAAAAGTGGCCGGCGACTTTGTAACAATTTAAGATGGTTGGTTTGGAATTGGCCGAAAACACCTTGGTAATGTCAAAACATTGGGGCCCGAGTATTTATTAAGTTCCTTATTTTTTGTAGGCATTATATTTCCTATCGTCCTATATTAAATGTTGAAATTGTATGTGTGAAAAGAGGGCCTTGCTCCCTAGCTGCTAAGTCTTCAGATAAACTCTCGGAATTCCCAGACCTAAGCAAATCACAGCCCCAATCATTCGAAAGCGAAACTGAAGGTAACCTACTCAATTAAAAATGAAGGGGCACCTATGTTTTCTAGATTCAAGAAACTAGCTTCAGGTAAGCTTAAAATTGCTAGAGCCGAATTCAACTATATCCTCGAACTGGTTATTGTTCGTCCCTCCGACAGCCAATATGCATCCCTCCTACACACGCTCCCAAAGAAAAATGAAGGCAACTGACGATCGTAAGGGAATCAGAGGTCCCTAAGCCATCAAACCATACCCTATAGATAGCCAGTGCATCATATCCAAGATTTCAGAACAGGTTACAGGGTACAAACATATTTACTAAACTTGGTTTGTTAAGGGTTTATCGCAGTATCACAGCGGCTGCCGAGGATACCTTTTGGACTGTTTGCGTTCACATGCATGCCTTTCGGCCTGAGGAACGCGTTACAAACATTTCATAGGTTTACGTACAACCTACCTCGGGATATACCTTTCGCATAAGGGTGTGTAGACGACTTGTAAATTATCAGTCCGAACTTCAAATCACACGAGAAACACGTGAGAGCAGTGTTGTAACGGCTAAACGAAAGTGAAATTAATATATATCCTAGTAAGGATTACACCGATCATAGAAGAGGAAGACACCATTAGACAGTAACCCATACCAAGTTCTCTAAAATAACTTAAAATTTTTCTAGGTTTAGTTAGGTTTTATCGTAGATTCATACATAGTTATACAAAACTAATGCGACCACTGACCGATCCCCTAAAAGGAAAACCGTAGGATTCTAAGCTGACCTACGAGACCGATGAGGTTATTAAAATACTTAAGAACAAGATTGCTAAAGCATCTACGTTAACGTATCCGAATTTCCATTACCTACTCGCTTTCATAGTAGATGTGTCAGACAAAGCAGTAAGTGGTCTTCTTAATCAACTGGTTGAAAACATCGATTGGGTTATTCTCAAAAAGGCTATCTGCATCAGAGACTAGATATTCCACTTTCTGAAGAGAACTCGCAATCTGCTTGCCCATTAAGCATTCCTGATACATGTTAGAATTTATAGTTTATGCGGATCATAAACCACTAAACAATGAGTTAAAAGCTGGAGCTGACAATATTCTCCTTGAGAGATCCGACACCTTAATTATATATAGCTGATCACTAGTGATATCTGACATGTCAAGTCAGGACAATCAGTCAGAAGATGCATCGTTCCCGCTAGAAATGAACGGAATCTAACTGTCGACCATAAATCTCCAATTACCCATTTACATGTGTTGACAGTTTCACGAGGTTTCCGATAGCCATACCAATAACCCACATCATAGCTGAAACATTGGTCCAAGCTTCCATGAAGAACTGAGTGACTATTTCTGGTACGCCTATCACCATAATGACCGATGTAGAAACTGACTTCAGATCTCAGCTATTCAACAACTTGTCAAAACTTCCAAGTTCTAACATTGCAGAGCCAATAGAATGGCAGAACGCTTCCATTGTCAGTTAAAACTGCCCTAATATCACACTCAAACGCACTCAGTGGACAGAATTCGTGCCATTAGTTGTGTTGCAAATAATGACAGCTATCAAAACTGGTTCACAGTGTCCTGCAGCAGAATTAGTCTTTGAGACGACCCTTAGACTAGCAGGTGGTTTTATCAATCCTTGTATTGAATGGGAAAAGCTTGACCTAAAATATTACGTGGACCAACTAAGTGATCAAATGTCGTAACTTAAACAGGTTAGTACTCGTGAACAGCCGCACGCGGTTAAAGTACCCATGGGCCCACGCAATCGCATGTACGTCTGAATAAGGTGTAACAAAAGTAAGAGCAACATTTAGCCCTCTATTTAGAGGTTCATACGAAGTTATCTCAAGAAAACCTAAATATTTCGTAATATAGAAGCAGGGAAACACTGACCCAATAAGTATTGATAGGCTAAAACTAGTTTGTCTTGATAATAAACCCACCATATAATTTAACTGACAAAATAATTGCAGAACTGACGAACAGCAGCAAGAACTCTCCACATATGGGAAAAGAGTTAGGTGAGCAGAAGCGATTAATCAACCAGAGATATCTACAGTTTCGGCTAAATTATTACATTTGATCACACAGGTACTAAAACTTTTGTTTGTTGAGCTTCTGCGCGTGTATTTAAATAATGGAAACAACAAAGAGGGATTTTTTGTCTACAGTTTTACCGTTTCTTCCAAAAAGGACACACAGTACCAAAAAAGTAGCATTAGCGTATGAGGGATAGTTAAAGTAGACTATCTTTTGCAATTACTTTTGTTACTATTTGCAAAAAATATCTACCTTAACTATCCCCTACAAGTGATATCCTACCTTCCCCTCCTCAAATCTTTTATTTTTGGTGTAAGAGTGTGAAATTCATTTTCGTACCAAATGCATAAGCGACCTGCCCCTTAACTATCCGACGAGAAACTTAGGTTGTGAACACCATATCAGCGAGCCAAGTTACAGAAAAACGAAGATTTTTCAACTGGGACTATCAGTACGTACTGGAAGACCTTACACTGATGTGGGACTGAGCATTTGTCACCTATAATCGTTCATTTTCTTTTAGCATTTGATTATTTTGTACGAACAGTGAAGCGGTTCTTTGGGTTTAACTGACTTATCTACTTTTTTATAAAAGTAGATTTTTCTTTGTTACAGAATTTAGGGAGTCTCACGTGACAGATGATTAAGCACCTGATAGTTGGACAGAACATGGGAAGATCGTACCATACGGATATTGTGTTGGGTAACACACTCGTGTCACTTCCGCGGATATTATTGCATTATTTTCTTACCTTCTGTTCTTTTACTAGCTCTGACTTCCAAGTAAGGAGAATGTTCGACAATTCATATATGATAATTTTTGGAAAGAAGGCTAATACTAGAAAGATAGCGAGCTGGTAAAGTGCGTGACATCCATAGACTATTTCTGAATATTGATTGATTGATGGTCATTATTGATCGCAGAGGTCAAAAAAGTTAAAAAGTGAGCGACTTATTAAGTCTCTGCTAGGCCGAGGAAACCGAAATTACATGTTTTTATCTAATAAATTATTAGAACAGACATTTTTATGGTAGTTGTCTGTAGGGGAAAGCTGATGCAACGGAGCATATTGGGTGGTTAAGAGGTGGCCGTGAACATCTCGGTAATGTCGAAATATTATAAATCAAGTGTTTGTCAACCTTACTATTTTATTTAGGCATCTATTTCCTATTACTCTTTAGTGAATGTTCAAAACTCTGTGTTTGGAAAGAGAACCTCGCACTTCACCTGTTCTGTTCCACGATCTAGATAATGGTCCAGTACAACTACTAGTCTGACTTCTTCTATGGATAAAACGAGGGGTATCTACTGGCATTGAAACTTCTGTTAGAATCAGAGGTTGTGAATAAGGTAAAGTGTGCGAATAGGTGACCAATGGGAGGATAGCTTACCTTGGTTATAGGCTTATTATTTTCGTCAGTCATTTAATTGATCAAGTCTCGAACGCTAGTCCGGTTTCATAATAGTAGGAGCTGAAGAGAAAAACTATGGTCTGAATTCTGACAGCCTAGTTTAGCATGTGATGTCGAACACTGTTTGAATATATAACAACCCTCATAAAGGAAAATTATTTCGGAGGTGCCTGGTTGGCAATGCGGTACACAATCAGAATTAATAGTTAGCACCTTGTTATTTCTCCAACTTCGAAGTCGAGTTACAACTTGATGATTAAATATTCAGACCTTCTAGTCTCCAAATCCTCACCAAGCCCTTAAAGTGCTATCGAAAGTAAATACTTCCGGAGTTACCTACTGTCAAATTGAAAGAGTGAAAGACCTAAACCTGTCACAACAATCAAGGATTTAACAGCTCTCTTGTCCGGAAAACCTATATGGTTGATGGGTTTCAATCTGGTTAAATCAGAAGTGGGGGATGAACGAGTTGGGAGATATATTTGTAAGATTATCGATATATTGAGAAGCATTTGATCTAAACTGGTTGATAGTTGAAAGGATAGGTAGCACGGTGTACCAATTTGTGGTCTGGAGAACTAAAGGCCTTTAGCTAAGGCGTATGCAGTGAGGCTAATAAGGTCAGCATCAGCGTCGATAAATTAAAGGACTATTTATTTTGGGGATTTATTTACTTCTACAGGCCTAATACATAACACTAGGGAACCCTACTAGAATGTTTTCCATAGTCAGAGCACGGATAATGTACATTCATCTTAAACAGTAGATTGCTAAAACACGACTTCAATCGGTCATTTAACAGTAATTGAGAATCTATCTGCCTCAGCCAACTAAAAAGACATGAAAGAAATTTAAGTCGTGGTTGAGGATTGTGACTAATTATGGTCGACGTGTTTACAATACAAAAGTGACATTTGTTATAAGTATAGCGCTGAGGTGAAAAGACCTGTGTTGAGAAGAGTTATTGACACAAACCGCCGTAGACTTGAGAGACCGTTAACTGGTATAATATCGTTAGAAAACTAGCAGGCTAGTAACTCCTAAAGTCTTTGAACCATCTTCTTTCGAATATTTGAGTTGGTTGAGGCAAATGTTTCTTCCCTAGGACAACGGCTTGTCCTAAGGAAAGTGTGATGATTAGAAGTATTTGAATTATTATACGAACTAGGAAATCCCGAAGCAACTAGATTTTAGTCAGGTAGAACTAGGTGAGCACAAACAAACGTATTGCATTTGGAGTTCGAAATCAAGTAGTCATCATGTACAACATAACCATTAGTTCATACAAACACTATGAAAAGTTATAACAGCACGTTAAGATGCTGTCAAAAATGACTTCATTTCTCTCAGACAAGTGAAGTAAAAGGAATTCATATGAATTCAAATGACTTTGTGAGATGTAATTTATGATATACCAGTTGAACACTGGTGTAAACTCAAAATATCTGTCGCTCTACTACTGAAGTTATGGGCAATGAACTGGATTTTTTAGCCAGAAGTTATGCTGTGTTGGCAGTACTGATATTGCCATCCTTACGATCTAACTTATGGGTCACATTGACCTCGGATTGTCGATAGAATATCCGATGATAGAATGAGGTTTTTAGGTTAAAGACAGTGGCTCTCATAATTTATGGTGAATACTTTATGACGTAGCTTTAGTTTCACTCGATGCACTTTTGAATCGTATACAACATATATTTCACGATTTGTAGCAATATTTTTTATAAAACATGTAGCCGTATCTTTCTGGATGCAGGTAAACTAGTAGGTTACTTATTGTACACGTCACTAGCGTTCAGAGTAGTGAGTGTTGTAATTACAAACAATAGTACCTAGTCTACAGAATTTGTACGAAATTTTGGTTTAAGGTGTGGTTGATGAAGGGACCCACTAATGACAGTATTTAATGTCCACTATCATGTTGAATCTCTTCGACGTTGTATGATTATGCTTTGTTTATTCGCTACTCACAACTTTTCACGTTTGTGATTGATGATATTAAGTTTTGTTGACTCATTTTTCCTATCCTCTAGTTACTGTTCAGTATATTACTGTGATTATCAGGAGTATTTGAAATATAGTACAAACTAGGAATCCCAGAAATAACCCAATTCAACCAACAAGTACTAGATGAGCACGAACGAACGTATTGTGTTTGAAATTCGAAATCAAGCAGTTATCAAGAACAAAAGAACCATTAGTTCATACAAACACCACAGTTACTTATGTCGCTTTTCTCACTAGACTGTATTTATTATTTTCTGTGTACTAACAGCATTAGTTTGTTTTTTAGAAACAGATGAACTTCATCAAACCAAATAATTTACTTGTTCTGACTTTAGCTAAGCTAGGATTCGTTGTTCAACATTCTGGGGATTAGTTTATAATTGCGTCAGTGGTAAATTGCTTACCACAAAGTTTCAAACAGTAATTCGACGAACCTACTGAAATGGCTTCCAATAAGTACTATAATTCCAAATAGATTCCGTAGTCGTCATCCCATCTGGGCGATTATAACGGAGACCAACTTGAAAGGGATGAACTCAGAATTTTACCTGACATTTTATGCTCGTAGTTCAAAATAGATCAGCTTGGTTATGACAGATAATATTGAGGCCATAATCAAATAATTAACATTGGTCGTAGCCAATATGGTTTATTGGTCAATTAAATCTGACGGATCCGAACTTAACTGATATCATGACGCGGTGGTCCGGCTATCGTGATCACTCAACACAGCTGTACAGTCTAGGATAAATGTCCCCCTAGATCGTACCATGTCAGTTAAATAAGATGAAGAGCAGTAAGGCTCTTCACTGCCTCTGCTTGTGCTCCCAGTGATAGTCACCCAGACAAAGTGGAAGATGAATTTTATGGGGAGCTTCCCAACTACATTGAAGAGGCTGCATGCTCAGATATAATTATATTGATGTGCGATTTTAATGAGGAAGTATGTAGACCAAATGAAACTAAAGGAACTTAGGCCGATCTTACGATGTCACAACTCAGCGAATGAATGATGGTAACTGTATACTTCAAATTCTTTCAGATAACAGTTCATTTGTAGCAACCATAGACCTTCAACATCAGGATACACATCGTTTGACAAGGCGACTCTCACAGTCAACTCAACGATATACTAGGTTGTTAGCAAAAGCAAAAGTGATAGACACCTTTTTGCAGGTAATGTCCTCATTGTCTGACTTTGCATGAGTTGATATTCAGCTAGGAGATTCCCTTATTGTCCCAGAATGCTCAGATGATATAGATCCGCTTAGAGAAGATGCTTACAAGACAGTGTTGTGACCACCTTACGTAACAATGCTAGCACATATGAGATTCCTTGTCTTTACTCTAAATGTAAAATATCACCCTAGGACTGGTCTGAATCAGTGCCTAAATTAACGATATGGAGTGAAGTGGTTCAAAACATCGACTGCTTCATTTATCTTTGGAGTCTCATCATTCCTGATGGTGTGGTACCAGATCAAATCACGGCACGAACTCAGAAGGCTCGATTGACTTTTACCAATTTGCATCACTTGTGGTGTGGGCGAGATAACCGTCTACTCAGAATAATGACTTGATGGGAAAAATGTTGCTTACATTCTGTTGCAAAAAGCAGTTGGCATCTAATTGTCTAAAAATTATTTAATAAAATTATGAGGACGGCCAACGGGTGAACTCCAGGAAGTTTCAAGAATCCTAGAAAGAGCAGAATATGTTCCATCCAATCATCTTTTGGAATGATATTCCAGAATATCTACGTGTATCTCCCCTATTGAACAAATGCTGTTAATTCGTGAATGTTAAAGAAAATAACAGATTCAATGATTTTTTAATACATTTATAAGAATTGTTGAGTTAAAGATCTAGAAATTCTAATTGAATACGAATACCTGATTGTTAGACCCACTTTTTAATGATTAGAATAAATTATCTCTTATCATTGAAGATCCTCATTGATCAGTGATACATTGAAAATTCTTGGGAATGTTTTAATGATTATTCTATCATTAATTGAATTGAATAGCATTAACTTATGAGTATTCATTAGTTATTATAAGCAAAGATGGATAGTGGTTAGCAGTGTAATCCAAGACGCGCGTTTTATTCTACTTCGGACTCGTCAGCTGGATGTACCTACATCTCAGAGTTTATGTTTACTCCGGGACTCGAACCTAGTACCGTTCGCTTCAAATGCCATCGCTTTATCCACTCAGCTACTGTGTCCTGATAGCCACTTGCTTGTGCAATGGGGTGAAGTTTAAATTCACTTAGTATTGTTTGTTTAGATCTTCCCATTGATGTTTAGGACTGCAATTGATCAGTCACTTGTTGGCATATGTGCACCCTGTTCGGATTGCCTCGATATTGCCTTAAGTGACAAGCATTTAAGCAAAGATGAACATCAACTCTGAGATGCAGGTACGTCCAGCTGACGAGTCCCAAATAGGAAGGATTCCACTACTAGCTACCACCCATCTTTGCTTGTGAATGAAGGCTATGTCGAGGCAGTACGCATAGTATGCACATATGGTCAATAAGAGACTGACCAGTTGCATCAATGGGAAGATTCAATCAAACAATACCAAGTGAATTTAATCATTAGTTGGTTTACATATATGCGTGATTATGTTAAGACTTTATAATAATGCTTTATATTAATGGTTTAAATCATGAACTAAACGAATTACTAATCAGCTAACTATGGACTTTGCCATCGAATAATCAACGAGTGAAATTCATTACCTCAGCACGTGGTTAAGGCTCCATCCGTCGACTTTTTCAAAAGAAAGTTGGATCAACTGAGAGACCATCATTGCCAGGACTAACACAAACCATCAAGCCTCCTGTCCTTTCCAAACTGAAACTGAAACTGAAACCTTTGAAAACCGCCATTGGAAATAAGAAAACAATGGAAATCCATTTTGTGAATGCATACTACTGAAGAACTTCATACTAATAGGTAATAGCAATCAAGTTCTTCTTGATTTTTATTGATGATCTATCAAAGATCATTTCAAGATTTGAACAATGAGAATTACTTACTTACTTACTTACTTACGCCTGTTACCCCCAATGGGGCATAGGCCGCCGACTAGCATTCTCCAACCCACTCTGTCCTCGGCCTTCCTTTCTAGTTCTATCCAACTTTTGTTCACTCTTCTCATATCTGTCTCCATTTCTCAGCGTAATGTGTTCTTTGGTCTTCCTCTTCTTCGCCTGCAGCTCCTCCTGGGGCTACTGCCGGTCCCAAGGCCGGGTAAAGAAGGATGGTTGGTCATGGGGTTAGCAACCCCATCCCATAGAAAACCAACTCGCTAAAAATACGCTAACCATGAAAATTATATAGTATCCATGATACCTTATATTGATACTAATCTACTTATTAAAATTGTATATCTATGTGTAATTATGTATGTTTATCTGTACCGATTTATTCAATCATTATCTATTCAATAATAGAAATCAATTCCCATAGTGACTACTATTTGTTACTTAAATAATATGTAACTACCTAGATAATTATGAATTCTATGTTCCCTCTCTCACTCTCTTTCTCTCTAAAGTGTCCAATTTATAGATTAGAAAATTTAATATATAAAAACTGATTTATCATTTACCTTAATCCATCCGTCTAGTTGATGAAAGGATAATCATAATGATGATGTTTAAGCTATGGATTATATTAATACATTTATTACAATATCTAACTGTAATTTATACTCAATATGTGAATAAAGAAGCTTATACATGTCCATATTTATGGATGCAATGGAAACAGAAACGTACATTAGGTTGGATATGTGGTTCTGTATCATATTTACAAACTAAGTAAGTTTCATAGATTTTGAAGTCAGTCACTAGTGAGTATATGTTGATTATTATCAGAAAGGGGGGGTTTTGTGGAGATTTTAGTAATTTTATATAGTTGAAATCATAAATCAATTGAAGCTAGACCACCATGGAAAACCTTGAAGTACTGAATGGCCGTTTCGTCCTATTATGGGACTCCTCAACAGTGCGCATCCATGATCCCGCCTCTCGAGGTTCAAACACAGGACCTATCAGTATCGCGGATCGTGGATGAGCATTGCTGAGGAGTCCTACAACAGGACAAAACTACCGTCCAGTGCTTCCAGGTTTTCCATGGTGGTCTAGCCTCAATTGACTCTTGATTTCAACTATAAAAAATGAATGTAAATAAATGAATTTATAAAGTACTTTCTGATTATTTATTTAAATGGTTCTTTTGGAGATTAGCTGAAAGTGAAAATGGTTACCTGAATTTTAGTATGAATTTATTGGCAGAGATCAATCAAGTCTGAATTAAGGTAGCTATCCATTTATATACCGTTACTGTACTCCCTAACGTGACTTAACAACATTCGACCATATGATTTACAGGCATTCTGTTCTCTAAATGACCTGGAATTCTTTTGTTCAATCAATATGGAAGGTTGTGAGAGTATATTGGTACGAAATTCTGAATTAAGTCGAAACAGCTATATGACCCTTCTTAATATTTGAAAGTTTTTCAGTCGATGTTAGTCTGTGTCGAAAACTGTTTATTCGGTCAACTACTACGACCATCATCAGGAAGGTAAAAGTATTTATAAACAGTTGTCTTCGCAAAATACTCAACATCCATTGGTCGGATACTATCAGCAACAGTGTTTTATGGGAGAGGATAAACCAGCTTCCAGCTGAAGAGGAAGTTAGGAAAAGACGTTGGAAGTGGATAGGACATACATTAAGGAAATCACCAATGTGCATTACAAGGCAATCCCTAACTTGTAATGGTGAAGGGAAGCGGAAAAGAGGAATGCCAAAGAACACATTACGTCGTGAAATAGAAGTAGATATGAAAAGGATGAATAACAACTGGAAAGAACTGGAAAGGAAGGCTCAAGACAGAGTTGGATGGAGAATGCTGGTGAGCGGCCTATGCTCCTCGACGAGGGTTAACAGGCGTAAGTAAGTAAGTAAGTGACGGATTTCCCCTCATTATAAACTAAATAACAGAATAGATAGAATTATAAATCGTGATGACGTTATTCTACGTTCTGTTAGGTAGAGCTGTTGAATCTTCATTAAAACGATTGAAAAACAAAGCTCGACGAACTTACATTCCCATAAAGTTTTATCGCCAATAAATAACATATCTATAAGCGACCAATCACATATATTTACCAAATATCTATACAATAGATTGAATAATTATGAGTGATCATAGAGTGAGTTAGCTATCATCAGTCAGTAATTAATGATGGGATAAAAGGATCATAAAGTGATAGAATGTTCTAGAAATGAATGATTAAAAAGAATAGGATTCTAGATTTCAAGTGTTAAGATGGAAGATAAATCTATTAGAAAAGACCAAGTTATGGTACCATACCATACATAAAAAGGTATATCAGAAACGACAACGAGGCTGTTGGAAACCTTCAGAATAGGTGTTGTCCACAAACCAACAAAATCCCTCCATTCAATCTTATGCGAACCAAAGGATGAAATGACAAAAGAAGACAAACCAAACATTATTTACAAAATAAATTGTACCAACTGCGACAAACATTACATCGGACAAAGTGGATGCCCTCTTCATCTTCGCCTGTATGAACATCAATTAGCAGTCAAACGCCACGACATGTCTTCACTCATATCAATACACGTGGACAGCTACGGACACACAATCGACTGGAAAAATGTGGAGATTTTGAACAGAGGAAATTCCAAAAACACCAGAAAA
The DNA here is from genome assembly GCF_000237925.1 of Schistosoma mansoni. Taxonomy (NCBI): domain Eukaryota; kingdom Metazoa; phylum Platyhelminthes; class Trematoda; order Strigeidida; family Schistosomatidae; genus Schistosoma; species Schistosoma mansoni. The sequence goes on along the minus strand of NC_031498.1, from coordinate 30,303,169 downwards.
AGATCAATTTAAGATAATTTCTATATATGAGTGTTTTATTTCAAATGTCAGTTAACGTTACATGATTGAAGGTGATAATCACGAAACCTTGAACCGACGTTTTGAGATAGTTTCTATCAATCATCAGTGCTTGTCTTCAATATTGAGCGTAATATGATGGAATAAAAAGGCAAAATTACAATATGATGGTTACTAAGTGAAACATTTGTTTTCTTTTCAATGTGATATTTTACTCCCCCCTCCTACCATGAGATATAAATCCTTATCACCCAGTTATATACAACCAGATATGTCAAAATTGAGTTATTCATATTGAGATTTCAAATCGCTTAAACAGGGGGACCACATTGTAACTTGACCGCTGAAATTCGATAAACAATGAGAACAAACGAAACATGAATATCGTTACTATGTTGTAGTCGAGAAATGTAAATGACAATTATGGACAGTTTCATCGTAAGATTTTGGTTACTTTCTAGCCTAAAAAAAATATTACACAAACGTTTAGTCACCATTTCTCAGTGATTTGTACATTTTATGTATAGATAACCGTTGGAAGCCGGTTCAGTGGTCTAGACATTAAGCGCTTGCGCGCGAGACTGACAGGTTCTGGGTTCGAATCTCACGAGGCGGGATCGTGGATTCGCACTTCTGAGGGGTTCCACAATAGGACGGGACGGCCATCCAGTTCTTCCAAGTTTTCTATGGTGGTCTAGTTTCAATTGACTCATGATCTAAACTATTAAAATTACTATAATATCTACAAAAAACCTTTCTTTAATCATTCTCTGAAAGTTTACCTAAAAACATTTTGTGTTGATTGGATAAATTCGTACAGATTTAACTCATCAGATGATACTACCGAAAACAAAGGACCACTAGAATGTTATTTTATTTCAGTATGAAACTAATCATCAGTATTCGCTGATAACCGCACAGCAGATCAAATCAAGGACATTCAGGCCTTAAATTGAACTCTTAACGATTAGAGCCACTGAGCTAGCGCACTACTGAGGAGTCCCATCTTCAGATGAAATATCTGGATAGTGTTCACTGATTTCCAGTAGTATTCCAACTCAGACTAATCTGTGATGAATGCAGAGTACGAATATTTAAAAGATTTTAAAGACCGCTTTAATTTTATTCATTGTAGACTCTGTTATTAATAATACAGAAAGGTGATCAGATTCATCTAAAACTTCTATATTATATTACTCAACGAATTTAAAACAAATTTAAACTCACATATTGTCAGTAAGAAACTTTGTACATAGGTTTCATCCTAGGTAAGATGGTGGTTGGAGATGGCCAATAGGAAACATAGTGCACGCAGTGTAGAGCCACCTAGATTAGTGGCCATATTGCAACTTGATCGATAGCATTCGATCTGCACTAAGAAGGACTTGACACACATGACATTGATCACCATGCAGTGATCAATCAATTGTGATTTCATCCTAAGTGTTGTTCTTCAGTAAGATATCCTAAAGTATCATTCCTGCAATGGAATTCAAACCCCCGTCACCTAAATTCACATACTTAGACAATGTCATTGATCATAGGGATTATTTACTGTCTACACAGTAATCAATCGATTAAAATTGATGTATATACAAATGATCAGATACATAATTTAAAGGGCTTCAATGGAAAGTAGTTTACAGTTTCATAAAGAAACTGTGGTGATATTACATTATCTTAATCTAAATTGATTATCCTATATTTTTCCTAATATTACTGATTTACTTAATTACGCCTGTTACCACTCGTCGGGGAGCATAGGCCGCACACCACCATTCTCCATCCAACCCCGTACTGGGCAATCCTTTCCAGTCCTTCCCAGTTAGCATTCATCCTTTTCATATTTGCTTCTATCTCTCGGCGTAATGTGTTCTTTGGCATTCCTCTTTTTCGTTTCTCTTCACCATTCCAAGTTGGTGATTGCTTCGTGATGCAGTTTGGTGATTTCCTTAATGTATGTCCTATCCACTTTCAAAGTCTTTTCCTAATTTCCTCTTCAGATGGAAGCTAGTTTGTCCTCTCCCATAAAACACTGTTGCTCATAGTATCCGGCCAGTAAATGTTGAGAATTTTGTGTAAACAACTGTTTATAAATAGTTGTTCCTTCTTGACGATGGATGTAGTAGTTCTCCACGTTTCAGCTCCGTACAATAGAACTAACTGACTTGACGTTCGTATTGAAGTTTCTCACTTTGAAGTTAGTTTTCTTAATATACTACTTTCAAAATAGATAATAATAGTTATTTCATTTGTTCTTTACATTTTCCAATCTGACAGGGTACCAGGTGTAAAATTTGAAAATGATTGTTGTCCAGGTTATGAAAAAATTGAATTATTAGATAATAAATGTGCTTTTATTGATCGTTCATGGCAACCAATTATTGATCAATTAAGAGATCAGAAGAGTTTGCAAATAGCACAAAGTTTATCAAAAGGCAATAATTTACAAGATTTATCATCGAATTCAACAAAAAATGTTTATACAGTCTTTGTACCACAACAAGACGATGATATTGTATCGAAAGAGATTGATTATGTCAGGTAAGTATGAGTATTGTTATGGATTTTCTATATTAATGTGTTATATTGGCAAAGGCTGAGGAGTCCCATAATAGGACGAAACAGCCGTCCAGTGCTTCCAGGTTTTCCATAGTGGTATAGCTTCAATTGATTCATGATTTCAACTATAAAAAGGGAAATATGATGAAAACTGATAGCTGTTACACCTTAGCTTGGAACACTTTAACAGTGTTTATCTATAACATCACACTGAAATGAACTTTTAGACCATTAATAATTCGTTAGCTATGAAAAGTCACCTAAACAATGTTCTGGAGCTTTGAACTGTTTCTAGCTGACACGGTAGATTATTGGGTCTGGTATTCAACCACCAAGTAGTTGCTGGCAAGTTTGAACTTCAGTTCATTGAGTTCTGTTTGTGCAAGTATACAATATTACTAACCCTTATACTTAAAACAATACATGGAGTTATGTATACGAAACTTTATTTTGCAAATGAGTTACAGGAAACACCACTGAATGATGAAAACCACTTAGTTGGCAAACGGAGTCTCCATGAAATTGCCGAAGTTGAGAAAAGTTAAAATTTTACTAAAGAGTATAATAATAATGTGTGATCGGAGTTATAGCCAGGTTTCGGTTACTATGTATCGCTTCAAATTGTGTATGTTATATATCAACCAATGAAATCTGAACAAATGACTGTCATAATTCATTCTTACCTTTCTTCCATTAGTGATAATGCTTACGATCCTAATTTCCACAGTACAATGATAGTTCCACTAAATGACTTACTGAATAAAAAAAACAGTTAGCTTTCTTGACCTTGTTAACTTATCTTTGTTTGTATAAGCTGGACGAAGAAAGAAATGAATATCCAAAGTAATTTAGGAATCATCACCGACCTATAGTGAAGCAAGAAATTATGCTTCACACATACATGTTATTATATTTATCAGTGAATAGCGCTTTTAACTTACTAACGCCTGTTACTCCCAATGGAGCATAGGCCACCGACCAGCTTTCTCCAATCCACTCTGTCCTGGGCCTTCTTTTCTAGTTCTATCCAGTTTTTGTTTATTCTTCTCATGTCTGTCTCCATTTCTCGGCTTAATGTGTTCTTTGATCTTCCTCTCCTCCTTTGGCCTTGAGGATTCCATGTGAGGGCTTGCCTTGAGACGCAATTGGGTGATTTCCTCAATGTGTGTCCTATCCAATTCCAGCGCTTCTTCCTGATTTCTTCCTCCGCTGTAATCTGGTTTGTTCACTCCCACAATAGATTGTTGGTGATAGTGTCTGACGAACGGATCCGAAGTATCTTGCATAGACAACTGTTGATAAACACTTGTATCTTCTGGATGATGGCTTTCGCAGTTCTCCTCGTCTCCGCTCCATACAGTAGAATTGTCTTGACATTTGTATTGAAAATTCTGATCTTGGTGTTGGTTGACAATTGTTTTGAGTCTCAGATGCTTTTCAGTTGTAAATATGTTGCTCTTGCTTCGCCGATCCGCGCCCTCACATCTGCATCTGATCCACCATGTTCATCAATGGTGCTGCCCAGATAATAGTGCTTTTAAACTAGATAATAATAAGGTTGAGAGTATACACATCTGACAGATAATCTATTAATGTATGTAACTTATATACATGTTCTCAGTTGACCAGAATGAGAATACATAGCTCGCTAGAGTCTCATCGGAATCTTCAGTTCTTCAAGTACCACAGTCAAACCTTAATGATCCTTGCTAAAAATCATAAAAACAGACCAAACGATCTCAGTAAATTGTTTTTTAAAACTCATTCTGTAATCTACATGAAAATCCAAAGAATTATCGAGTCTTTTTTATTGATACTCCACCTCATCATCATCATAATCATCATCATCATCATCATCATCTGTTGAGTTTTAGCACGATTTTTTTAATACATTTTTGATTCAAGCTAGCCTCTCATTTCTATGCAAAGGAAATGCCGATAATATTCTTCAAATAGGCAATGTTAGCTTAATCAAACCATTAAGCTTAGAGAGGATCAAATAAATAAAAACACTCAGCTGAGCCATAAATTCATTGAAACATTTTCCTTTAACCTGGTTAACAATTTTTGAACTTTACAGATGACCTAGCCCTCCTATCTCATACACACGAACAAATACAGACGAAGACAACTAATGTAAAAGCAGTCTCTGCATCAATAGGCCTCAACATACACAAAGGAAAAGGCAAGATTCTCAAATACAACACGCAGAACACCAACCAAATCAATCACACTTTATGGAGAAACTCCGGAAGATGTAGAAACATCCACATACTTGGGAAGCATCGTTGATGAGCAAGGAGGATCTGATGCAGATGTAAAGGCGGGGACAGCATTTTTACAAGTGAAGAACATATGGAACTCAAAACAACTGTCAACTAACTTCAAAGTGAGAATCTTCAATACAAACGTCAGAATAGTCCTACTGTACGGAGCTGAAATATGGAGAACTACTACATCCATAGTCAAGAAGGTACAAGTATTTATAAACAGTTGTCTAAACAAAATAATCAACATTCACTGGCAGGATGTTATCATCAACAGTGTTCTATGGGAGAGGATAAACCAGCTTCCAACTGAAGAGGAAATTAGGAAAAAGACGTTGGAAGTGGATCGGACATACATTGAGGAAATCACCAAACTGTATCACGAGGCAAGCCCTAACCTGGAATCCTGAAGGGAAGTGGAAAATAGGAAGGCTAAAGAACACATTACGCCGGGAAATAGGAGATATGAAAGGGTTGAATAACAACTGGAATGAACTGGAAAGGATTGCCCAGGACAGGGTTGAATGGATAATGCCGGTGTGCTGCCTATACTCCCCCACGAGGGTTAACAGGCGTAAGTAAGTAGGTAAGTTGTTAACAATTAAATTTCAAAACAAAATTGACTCTTTAAAACAATTAGTTTTTGTTCAGTTTAAATGAACCAACTTTATTTTAAAAAATGATATCAACAACAAATAGGGAATATAATTACTAAATATTGAAATTATTTTAGTGATACCGATGCAGTAGGCACAATGGTCTCTTCTGGTCGATGGTATTCAAAGGAATTTCATAATGGTCAAAAAATTCCAACCACTAAAGGTACTAATATAAAAGTGACAACTTATTCTAATGGTGTAAGTTAACTAAATTATAATATTATTCAATTAATATTAATCATAGTGTGATTTAGGTTACTTATATTCACATCAGTAGTATATGGTGATGGTCAGGCATAGAATATATTTCACCAGAAGATTGATAAGGAAAGTGTTATATCTTGTGGCCGAGTGGATGCATTGCTAACGTATGTCGTGATAAATTCACCAATCAGAGAGCAGCGAATTATCTATTTGAACAGTCACACACGAAAACCGTACCAGCAGTCTAAAGTACGTATCGGTCCTGCTTTCTGTCTAGCCCAGCCAGTGAAGTCCATAACACCAATAACAGCCTCTGTGGTATGTATCCTTGTATTTCAAACATACTGAGTTTATATACTAAACAGACTGACCACATCGTACCAATAAAATAGGAAATAACATTTGTACAAGATTTAGCCAAATGTGGCTGTGAATAGGGGGAACAGTAATTAATAGACTGGGTATAACTCAGGAATGGTAAATCGTACAATGATAGTCCAAGGGTCAAAATAAAGCTCACAGTGAAAGGAACATGAATATGAGTAGTTTAATTATTTAGCAAATATAGGACAAAAATTATATGCATAATATTGGTCCATAAATGGATCCCAAAGTTACCATTCACTATTGTTATAGGGATATAACAGAAAGAACCGAAACGGAACGCAATCGGTATGAAAATGCATGAACAGGTACATTCGGTTTTCCTTACCCCGTGTTCCTTGTTCACTACAATAGCAGTTCACAGTACTTTGCAATTCTTTATAGATATTAAGATAAGTTGAGAAATTTAACGCATAAATTAAATGAACGAAGTAGCCTATATGGTAGTTTCTCAGTGAAATTAAACCCTAGAATTCTGATGAAATATAATTTAAAAGACGAAACCACTGACCACGTTTTTGTATATATAGATATATCTTTCCAAGGAAATATTTGACTAGACAAAAATTGGAATATGACCAATGACTGATTACGTTCTTTGTTTGTAACACTTTTATCACTATACAATATAAGATATTCAGAGAAACGGAAGCTGTCAACATCTAACATTCATGAGTATCATTTCTATATTCATAGTTGAAAGCGTGAGTCAATTGAAGCTAGACAACCATGGAAAACCTGGAAGCACTGGACGGCCGTCTCGTCCTATTATGGGACTCCTCAGTGGCAGTGAGCATCCCGCGCTCGCGAGATTTGTTGTTTGATTTCAAACAGATCATATCAAATGTATGGTGTCAATCAAATCCTATTTGATCTTCATGAAGCATATGATATACAATCTATACCTTTTTTCGAACCTGTACGATTCTTTGAATATCCCGAAACTTACAACTTCCTAGCTGTCAGTGTCCATTTCCGCTAATATTAGTAAAATATGGTTTTTCAATCTAATATGACAAAAGTATGAACTTGAATTCAACAACTGATCAATACTTATTACTGTCATTAACAAGAACACTGGTTGGGGACAATCGAATGTATTTAAGCACAAATTACAGACTATCTCACTAAATTCTGATAACCATACAGAAAAAAGTTAATTTGCAAACTATCAAACTATTGTCTCCATCTTGACCGTTCCTTCTGTAAATATCAGTCCGTTTTCTCTGATTTCACTGTTCATGCATTTTCCTACCGATCGCGCTTCATTTCAGTTCTATCCTTATCGGTCTTCTGCCAAAATACATTCTATGTCTGATCATCACCATATACTACTTATATGGATATAAGTAGACCACACCACATTACTACTAGTTCTTTGGTTACTATTATTCATGAATAGATTTGGGTTTCTTATTAATTATTCAGTCGAAGATAGTTAGATAACCTGCTATACTACTCATTTAGTTTTTCTAAAATATGGTAATGTTATGAATTCACTTGGTATCGTTTGTTTGAATCTTCTCATCCAGCTGACGAGTCTCAAATAGAACGAAACGTGCGTCAAACTGGATTCCACTGCTAGCCACTGTCCACTTTTGCTTATAATGATAATGTTATGTTCTAATTAGTTATGACTCATTTTTTTTAGAACTGACTTCAGTTCTGAAGTTTTGCTAACAGCCAAATAATATCAAAATAAAAAAGATCTGTTGTCAAGTGATGAAGATCCAGGATCAAATAGTAACTTGATTAATTGAATCCAGTCAGTATAAAGGATTAGACAATATAACATCGTACAATAAGTGCTGGTAATTAATGTACTGTATACAACAAAAATTCCCAGATCTGTTCAAAATATACGATAGTAACTATGATTAGATTGCCATTTGAAGATATAACAAATTAGTGATTGAATTCGTAGGATTATACTTAGAATGAACCATCCGATTATTTACAGAAGAATCATTCATTTTGTACAAACATCACACATTGGTTGAAACTAAGTAACCAACCAGTATATTATAAGCAAAGATGGATAGTGGCTAGTAGTGGAATGCAGTTTGACGCTCGTTTCCTCCTATTTGGGACTCGTCAGCCGAATATACCTGCATCTCAGATTTGAACCCAGTGGCTTTCGCTTCAAACGCCATTGCGTTATTCATTTAGCTAGTGAGTCCTGATAGCCACTTGCTTGTCCAGCTGACGAGTCCCAAATAGGACGAAACGCGCGTCCTGGATTCCACGTGTTATTCTTCAAGTTTGTGAGTTAGTAAACTTCTATAATCGGTTTTAGTTTTGAGAACTGAAAGTGTATTCTGTGTAGCAACTTATGTCATTGATAACTTCTCACTATTGCCGAAAAAAAACTTGAATGATTCTGAAATATCTCATAGTTTCACTTGTTTAATATACTGCTGAATGTGAGATTTGAAATCGTCTGCAAAACAAAGGGAAACTAAGTGAGATTCTTTAGTGTTAGTTCACACTGGGTTTTTTTCAACATTTTAATTGTGATAACCCAGGGTTTCAGGTTTCCATGACAATATTGAAGCATTCATTTACTAGGTTATAATTCAGGTTATGGAGCATAAAAATTGTAACTAGAATAATTGCATCACTGGTTACTGCAATTCTGTTGACTTGATTATTGATTATTGTAATTTTGTACTAATGAGTGACCAAGTTTTGCTACGTCAACTATTTTTTATTGATTATCTATTGATGAATAGAAATCTATAGGTCTCGGTTTTCCTATGATCGTTCAATAAATATGAAAAAGGAGTTTTGTGGAGATTGTAGTAATTTAATAGTTAAACTAATGATTCGAAAAAACCTAGACCATCATGGGAAACCTGGAAGCACTGGACAGCCGTTACGTCGTAGTATGGGAATCCTCAGCAGTGCACATCCATGATTCTAGCTTTGATCAGCTCATGAATTCAACTATTAAATTACTACAATCTCCACGAAACTCCTTTCTGATAATAATCATTATGTGCTCTCTAGTGACTGGCTACAAGAGGTATTTCCTGTAGTTCAACTGCATCTTTTATGAGGCAGTAACTCACTGAAGATAATGGTGGATGGTGGCGCAATTTTATGGATTGTTTGAAGTTACACATCGCTGGGTGCCGGCTCAGTGGTCTAGAGGCTATGCGTTCTCGCGTGATACCCAGGGTCCTGGGTTCGATTCCCACATGAGCGATAGTGAATGCTTACTGCTGAGGAGTCCCATACTAGAAATGGATGGCCGTCCAGCATTTCCAGGTTTACCATAGGTGATCTAGGTTTAATCGACTTATGGATCCAATGAATATCAATTTTATATTATAAATGAATATCAAAATAAAACTCACACTGTTATGAATATATACATACATATCAAACAATGAAGAAAAAACAAAAAGTGAATTAACTAGTTTAATACATTTTACATAATAATGAAGTTTATAATTGAGTGAAATTATTGTCCTATTATCAATATATAAATGTATATGTATATAATCGCCAGTTAGTTACAAATCTATCTATCTATCTACCCTTCTCTCTCTCTCCTTCCCTCCCTCTCTCTCTCTCTCTATATATATATATATATATACCGGTTAGTTACGAATCCATCCATCTATCCTTCTGTTTCTCTCCTTCCCTCCCTCTCTCTCTTCCTCCCACCCTCCCCTCTCTCTCTATGTAAATATATGTCATATACTTAGTTCGTAGTCACCTCCTAGAAACAAATTGTCCAATTTTCAATTATCAGCCGTAGAGATAAAGGTTTATTTGAACTAAACTTTGGACAATTATATTTGATCATCAAATAGATCAGTCTACATTTAACGAATTTCATCTCATTTTAATGTTTTTTTGTTAATGATTATAAACTTTAAGGTTGATATTTACTTTATATGTATATAAATATAATGCGTTTGTAAATGTATTCACTTCAATGTACATTCACTAATGTAAATTGTCCCAAACACTGAAAAGTATTTTTGATGAAGTTTTGTTCTTTGAACTGGACGGTTTGATCGTGGAGCTTTGATCGTTCTTCTGAACAATATCATCAGTACAAACTTTAGGTAGAAATGCATAGGAATGTATATAGTTGTTGACAAGATCTAAGATGATTAGCTTGTTATAGTTAGAAAAAACTTGAATGGATTCTCAAACTGTGACAGAGCAGAGATTATTTGATGATGATGATGAAACTATGTCAAGAATTATAAGCAAAGATGGATAGTGACTAGCAGTGGAATCCAGGATGCGCGTTTCGTCCTATTTGAGACTCGTCAGCTGGATGTATCCACATCCCAGAGTTGATGTTTACTCTGGAACTCGAACCCAGTACCGTTCGCTTCAAACATCATCGCACTATCCACTCAGTTACTGAGTGCTGATAGTCACTTGCCTGTGCAATGTGGTGAGGTTTAAATTCATTTGGTATTGTTTGTTTGAATCTTCTCATTGATGTTTAGGACTGCGATTGATCAGTCTCTTGTTGGCTTACGTGCACCCTGTTCGGATTGCCTCAATATGGCCTTAAGTATCAATCATTTAAGCAGAGATGAACATCAACTCTGAGACGCAGGTATATCCAGTTGACAAGTCCCAAATAGGACGAAACGCGCATCCTGGATTCCACTACTAGCCACTATTCCCATTCTTTGCCTATAGTAGTATTATTTGTTAAAACAATCCAAAGAACGCTTGGAAACTCGGGAGGAAACATTTATTCGGTTTGTTTTACAGAGTTAGTGGAAACTAAGACTTCTAAACTAGTTGCCTAGAACAGAAGAAGAGTTTTGCATCAGGTCACGGTGTTACCTGATGGTATAGCTTGATTGAGCTCATTCAGCGGGTAGATACCTATTAAAAGTGGTATAGTCAGAACCAATGTCGAATACTTACAAAATTATTTATTCTATGAAGTTATTCACCAATACAAGTATACTTTGTTAGACTACTTTTTTATTTCAGTAATCTTGTTAACTTTTTATTAACAAAGAGAAATGAAATGTCAGAAGGGGGTTTCGTGGAGACTTTTGTAATTTTGTAGATGAGATCATGAGTCAATTGAAGCTAGACCACCATGGAAAACCTGGAGGCACTGGACGACCGTTTCGTCCTAGTAGGCAACTCCTCAGCAGCGCGAATGCACGATCCCGTCCCGCGAGATTCGAACCCGGGACCTATCAGTCTCGCGCCAGAGCACTTGATGAAAGTGTAACAACACTGAAACTAGCCTACGTTTCAATTCAAAATGCTCTATATCTACATTAAATTAATTCTGTTGATTGTTCGGATATCAATTATATATTTTTTTATAAAATTTGTTTTATAGTTAACTTTCTTGGATTGTAAAGCATTACTAAGTCCAGATCATGAAGCATCAAATGGTTTAATTCATCGAATAGACGGAGTAAGTTAGATAAGAAAAAAAACTATCTTTTTCCTTCTTGATTAAGTAGTTTCGTTTTGTTGGGGTTTTATTCTCTGAGCTGGATAGTTTAGTCTTGGAGCTTTCATCATTCTTCTCAATGACATCATCAGCACGACCTTCTGGTAGAAGATTAAATAGTTTAAGTAGTTTAGTGTTTACATTATAATTTGATGGGATCACATGATTACAAGCTAAACTTTACGAATGGATTAATCACAAATAAATCACTGGTGAATGAACTAGATTTACTCGAAATTGAGACATACACTGTATGTGTCGTCATTTGAATAACTGTTCAAAGTCATCTCAGGATACAATAAGTTATCATCTTCATATCGAATGATAATCAAGTTGTTCCATTCAACACCAGCTAATCAACTTAATACTGAATTACTATCCAGTTAAAGCGGTCTATGAAGATTGTTATGAATAAACTGTACCACTGAGCTAAGACATTTAGTTTAGTATTCACTATCCAATAGGTTAAGTAGCATAGAATGATATAATGAATCATGATAAACGATTTAATTTCAATATATACTTGAAGTTTATGCTGACGATGTCATTCAAAAGAATGATGAAAGCTCCATGACCATACCGTCCAACTCCGAGAACAAACCTCCATCAAAAAAGAATAACTTTCATATTTGGTGATTTTTAATCTGGAAATTTACTAAATTCATAAAAAAAAGGAAAACAAAATTGTTTAAAGAAACACTTAAAACTGAATGAATGCTCAAATCAACACAACCAAACCAAAGCAAGCAATATAACTATAGTCTAAGCTTTTTCATATTCTACTCTAAACAGATTCTATCTTTAAATTCACTTGGTATTCTTTGGTTGAATATTCCCATTAATCAGTCTCTTATTGGCATATGTGCATATTGTGTGTATTGCCTCGATATAGCCTTAATGCATAAGCTTTATAAGCATAGATGGATAGTGGCTAGCAGTGGAATCCAGTTTGACGCGCGTTTCGTCCTATTTGGGAATCGTCAGCCGGATGTACCTGCTTCTCAGAGTTGATGTTCACTCTAGGACTCGAACCCAGTACCTTTCGGTTCAAACGCCATCTCGTTATCCAGTCGGCTACTGAGTCCTGATAGCCACTTGCTTTCTTTGTCTAACAGATTTGTCTGGAAGGAATGATAATGAAAAGATAAATGGTCTTGTAATTAATTCATACTTATATTTGGGATATAAAAAGCAATTGTCCTGTAATTAAAGATTACCTATTAGTTGTATTAAACTTATTAACTAATAAACACTGTTCAGTCAATACTATAGTAAGTAATACATTAGTAATTAATATGTGATCTATCAACCTATACTCCTCCTCGAGTGGTAACAGACGTAAATAAGTAAATGAGTAAGTATGTGGTCTTGACATATATGTCAGTTTTTAAAATGCTCCCATTATGTATTCACATTGTACTACAGTGACTAATATAAAACATACATATATGTAAGTTATGAATGAATAAGTCAATGTTGAAAGATTACATAAAAGGAGCAGGATAAACTTATCCTTATGTACTCTCAACCATATCTCTGAATAGTTAAGAAACAATATTATTAAGTCAATATATGGTACCGTCTTTACTGATCTGATAGATAATACTGATCGTTATGATAAGATGGAGGTAACATTTCTTGTTGTATGTAAAGTAACAAATAACTTTGTTCGACCTTGGCAGTCGACTTAAACATCTGGGCTACTTGTTCCTGTCATCTAGATATTTCAACAAGTTATCTAATTTTGTTTGTTTGAATACATCATTATGACTATTAATCGCACAACCCAATTTAGGTGCGTTTATGAAAAGTGTACAATATTTCGCTGTAAAGGTTACTAAAGGCCTAATCAGAGATATCGTATTTGTTGGCAATATTCAACAGAAAGAATGTCAGTCAGTCAGTCAGCTACAAGGTAGGACCAGCCACATATATGCATCAGTCCAAGTTGCCAAATCTCGTTAGCAAAACAAGATGAACACCGAATTCATAGAATTAGTTCATTTAATGATGGTAGTATATAAACGAAAGGTTGTATATAAGGATATAATATAGGAAGGAAGAAAGTTATGAAGCAATTTTAATCTCATGGTTTACCGAAAGACAGAGACTGTATACACCTACGCCATTGTGATCTATTGTGGACCATGTCACCTAGAGTCTTCAACCATTGGTTATGATAGTCACGTGGACCCCAACCAGGTACATTATTCAGATGTCGATTGACTGGACTGCTAACTTCTAACTGGCTCACTCATCATTTATCGTCAGGATCGACCAAGAAGTAAGAAACGGAAACTTTTTGAAATACTTTGTGCTGAGAATTCTATATTGTACCAAAAATATAATATTGAATAAAGCTAATAATAATGATAATATATCAGTTAACGAATAGTTTATTAATGGGTAGATGATTACCCTTTCATCTGATACAAGAATTCATTCATATCAACTTGAAGAAATCTGACTTAGATGTTCACAAGACAATCAGTAATCAAAGATGATATCTACTAGTTTCATTGTACACAACAATTAGTAATTTATATAGAGTTGAAATCGTGAGTCAATTGAAGCTAGATTACCATGGAAAACCTGGAAGCACTGGACGACCGTTTCGTCCTATTGTGCGTACTGCTAAAGAGTCCTACAATAGGACAAAACGGCCGTTCAGTGCTTCCAGGTTTTCCATGATGGTCTAGCTTCAATTGACCCACGCTTTCAACTATATATAAATATTACTAAAAATCTCCACAAAAAACCTCCTAATTAATAATTTAGTTGAGAACTTTTACTTTTATACCCTGATATCTTTCATTGTTTATTCATCTTTCATTCATTAAGGCTCTTCCACCGACATATAAATATCCAACAGTTTTAAAACGTTTAAATGCTGAATCTGATCTAACAGCATTTGTTCAAAGTTTACCACAAGATATTAAAAGAAAATTAGATGAACCAGATTCAATTGAATGGTATACAGTTTTTGCAGTACCAAATAATATTTGGAATAAGATAACATCAGGAATTGTTTCAACAGAAGTAAGTGTACAGTTTGTTTTTTTTTCAAAGAAAAGACAACATAGTGAGTATGTTAGAATTGGAAAACTCAGTTGATACTTTAAGTTAGTCAGTTTGATGATATTACGTAACCATTACCTTGATGGAATTTTGTTCTCTGAACTGGATGGTTTGGTCGTGAAGCTTTTATCGTTCTTCTGAACGACATCATCAGAACAAACGCCGGGTAGAAGTGAAGTTTAACCACACGTTTCATAGACATAACAGCTTTTATTTAAATAATGAAGCAAATTTTCTAACCATAACTCATCAAATCAGTGTTCTAAAAACATAAAATTTAATGAAAGAATTTCATTTTCAATGTTCTAATATGTAGGTGGTATTCTTCACAGATTGATTTCAATTAGGATATACTTGAGAGCCAGAGGAAGCTAAACATCTGCTTCACGATAGTAAAGGACTCTACAGTTATATTCATTTATTATCAAAACAGAGGTACATATACACAACTACTTTGAAGTAGGAATAAACTATTTGAAAAAAAGAACCATTCACTGAAACAAGAAAAACATGTCATGTTTCTTTTAAACTGAAATGTTGTTAATTACATTGGTGAAGTAAACATCCCAACCGTTGCTGCTACCTTGACGTGGTGGTCGAGCCTCCATATCGTGATGAACCAATCGAACTATACTGGCTGGAACAATCGTTCCTCAAGGTCCTACCATGACAGACAGGTCGGTTGAAGAGCGGTAAGACTAAAAGCAGCAAACCGAAGGTCCAAAGGCGAAGTCGTACTGCTGACTGTACAGAGGTGTGACAGCAGTAAGGTGTTTCCTTCAGACAACCAGCATAACAACGATGCTGCCTTCCCACAAGGAGGGGTGGGGTTAGAAAAGGTCGACCCTAAAAATGCACACCTCGCCTTATCCCACGGATATCCGTCTCCGGCGGTAAGGTCCTTTGAAGAACGGAGCTAACACAAAAATTACCCACAAAAAGGTCGTGTGTGACCGACCTCAAACAGTTGTCCCTTGGTCACTGTTTTCACGCTCTCAGGTCATTAAGACCACTTCTAACCCAATTTCCTTTTCAGGTACCTCTAGAAGAACCCTTTCACGGTGTGGGCAACCGGGAAGTGATAACTGCCCTCATGCTTCTAACAGCACTCAAGATCACTGACTGACTAACTGACTGACTGAAGTAAACATAATTGATTTACCAGAGATAACTTTATAAAATGGGCTGTTAATTACACAAAAGATTAGAGGTATTGATTCATAAACACTTGACTTTATGATACACATTTTTGTATATGAAATTTAGTATTACTTCTTGAATATCAGAAAAAAAGGTAGACTGAACGATATTATGCTTACGCCACTAATGATAGATCTTCTGTCTTGTCTTTATTAATGATAGTGATTAGCAGTACATTTATCTGATCTTTTACAGGCTTAAATACTAAATCCTACGGGATTTTTAGACTTGAAACTTGTAGTGGGCAATTTAGCTTCAGGCTTTTACATTACATTGGTTCAAGATGAGATTACATTACTTTATTGTTATCATTGCTTTAGAATATCTATTGCTACTTACTTACTTACTTACTTACTTAATTACTTACTTACTTATGCCTTTTATCCCCAATGGAGCATAGGCCGCTGACCAGCATTCTCCAACCCACTCTGTCCTGAACCTTCCTTTCTAGTTTTATCCAATTTTTGTTCATTCTTCTCATGTCTGTCTCCATTTCTCGGCGTAATATGTTCTTTGGCCTTTAGGATTCCATGTGAGGGCTTGTCTTGTGACTCAGTCGGCTGCTTTCCTCAATATGTATCCTATCCACTTCCAGCGATCCATTGCTAGCGAAGAAATTGTGAATTTTATACTCGTTCTTTAAAGTTGCATATTCACCTGAGCTATTCCATAATCTTTTAAGTAGTAGATTGATTAGACTGATCTTATCAAATCTCCTCCCTGCAAATCTACTCATTACTTCATTGCATGTGAATAACATCTTTCCTTTCTTTGCTTCTTTCTTTCTCTCTTCCTAAGATCAAAGAATCTTTAGCACGTCAACATGTCATGAATAAAATGATTTGTTCCGATGCAATTGTTAAAAATACTAAACGTGTTGGTCCAACCTTAGCTGAAACTTATATTGGTATTCAAAGAAATTCTAATGGAAATTTAATCATCAATGATATATGCAATAAACAAATAGCTATACAACGTAAAGATTTAATGTCTGGTACTGGGGTTATACATATTATTGAAAATTCAATAAGTAGCTTAGAATGTAAGTGAAATTTTTACATTTTACTAATATTGTGATGTGTGTGTTCTAGTTATATTAACATAAGTAGTATATAACGCTAGTTAGGAATAGAATGTCTGGAGGCAGAAGATCTAGAAGATCGAAGAGGAAAGAATGGGGACAGAAATCAGTTGGTATGGAAATAAACGAACAATGACGTCTGAGATGACTGATTGACATTTGCAAAAGGAACAATCAAGTTTGAGACAGTTGACTAACCACAATTGATTGATCACTGGGTGGTGATCAATGTCATATGTGTCAAGTCCTTCCTAGTGCTGACCGAATGCTGTCGATCAAGTTGCAATGTGGCCACTAGTCTAGGTAGCTCGACACTGTGTGCACTATGTTGAGATAAGATGGTGGTTGGAAGTATTTATTGTATGATTGTCAGATGTTGCCAAAATGTCCGGTAATTGTATGCCTAGTTACATGAGATTGTCCCCACTTGCGTTCTTCTCCGCTACAACATTACTACTACTACTACTACAGTAATTAATTACTGAGTAGTAATTAGTATCTTGTTGTTTAGGCTTTAGTTATGAGGTATAGAGATGACGAAATCTTTACTCTTGCCTTATTAAATATTATAGACCATCAACGTTGATGATCTATGTCGAATGATTGGAGGCCTACTCAAGTTAGACGGGAACGGTACAACGAACAAGCTAACTTCAAAGTCACACCTCGCGATCAACACCTTACGTGGATTGCCCCATCGACGTATCAAGGGATCATGGATGCTCTGAAGAATGTACAACGCAAAGGACGTTATTACAGGAATATATTATTTAAAGTTGATACAAGCGAAAGTAGAACCACTGCCACATGGGCCAGTCCATGGAGTATGATTAACTGATGCGCGTTGATTGTCCTTGACCTTGACGGGGATCGATGATCTGTTCGATATTTAGTGACCCAACTACTGGATGATTTGGCTAGGGTTCAGTGATATTTTACTGGCCCTACAATATCATCTAATTACATTATGAAATGCATCGATTAATTGTTCATGGATTATTTAGTCTATGACGATATTTCCATAAGCTCGGTCACTTTTCAACAATCCATCAGTGATCACATCAAAATTTGTGTTTGAAATCATCAAGCTGGTAAGATCTATACATTGAGATGAGTAACGTCTAGCTGCTTACCATGCGACTAGGTTATATAAATGAAGTATAACCCTATATGTAGTATGTCTCTTGGTCTAATAGTGAAGATTTTTGATATTATACATGATTTATCTTTCTCTCTATAGCAATGAAGTTAAATGAAGCTCTTGAATGCTTAGAAAATAATCCTTCATTAGGTGTTAAACAAGCTGCTAATGAAATGCGTAAATGTCAAATGAATCTTGGAACTGGTCGTGATAATGTTATACTTTTATCGAATGATGGTGCTTTCCAATGTAAGTCAATCTATGTATGAGATAAATGATCTGTTAAAACTATTAATATATATTCCTTATTACGACCCAGCTATTCCCAATTGCTTAGTATTCTTGGACACCAATACATTCGACAAGTCCTCAAATCAGAACACGGTTGAACGGGGAAGAAATTATATTCCAGATAACAAGGATAGATAAAGTAGGAAGCGTAATAAGAAATACGTTAGTATATTTATAGATTTTACATGACAAGCTTCTAAAGTCTTCTCCAAGCAACAACTAGAGCTGATTGGATAAGAATTAGTCAATCAGCGTGCAGTAACACCATCATGCATGAAACATGCTTTAATCCAATCTATGTCCCGCTAACATGATCATAAATCAGTACAGGGATAATTTCTTAGTATAATTGAGGAATTAACTATTCAACAAACTTCCTTGCTGTAATTTGATATAAAAGTATCCAAGGTAGATGTTGACTATTCAGTTCATTGTCTAGTATCTTCCTTCCACCTTTCCCATTTAATTAAACATGAAACCAACATTTAAAAGGAGCGATTAGCCTTATGTTTCGCATTCCAATCATTTTCATTGTAAATTAATACTAACTGGCTAACCATAGGTAGTAAAGAGTGTTGAACAAGTGGGGTTGGTTTTTAGATAAAATCCCCTGAATAGCTTGTGCAGTATACTAAATCTAATCCATGATCTTCAGGTGTTACAGTGAACATCATCCCTTTCATTAGAGGAGTGGTGAGTCTTTACTTGTGATATTTAGACCTTGGTTCAAAATGTCTATCAGATCTTTATAAACCGTTTTTCTTGGAATGAATCGTTCCATTCTTTGTGTAGTGATACAAACAGTAGTTATATATGGGAATAACAAAGAAATCACGTATCTAAAATGAAGTTAATAGCTATTTTAACAGTACTACTTGACCTTTAGTATTTCATCATGAACATTTCGGGATCTAAACAGGTTGTTTTATTAGAATCAATCAACACGATTATAAGCAAAGATGGATAGTGACTAGAAGTGGAATATAGGACTCGCGTTTCGTCCTGTTTGATACTCGTCAGCTGGATATACCTGCATCTCAGAGTTGATGTTCACTCTGGGACTCGAACCCAGTACCTTTCGCTTGAAACGTCATCGCGTTATCCACTTAGCTACTGAGTCCTGTCAACTACCTGCTTGTGCAATGGGGTGAATTGAAATTCACTTGGTGTTGAATACTTGTATCTTCCCATTGTTATTTAGGACTGCAATTGATTAGTTTCTTGTTGACATATGTGCATCCTGTATGAACTGCCTCGATATTGCCTGAAGTCAAAAGCTTTATAAACAAAAATAGATAGTGACTAGCGTTTCGTCCTACAGGATGCACATATGCCAACAAGACACTGATTAATCGCTGTCCTAAATAACGACGAGAAGATACAAGTAAACAACACCAAGTCAATCAACTCGATTGTTAAATCTTCTAACGAATTCACAAGCAAACAAATATTCAGCCAATAAACATGAAACGAAAACAGACTATTAACAAGATTGGAAGAATCCAATTACAATAATAACTTGGATATCATGAATAAAATTATGCCATACCATTAGCTGTTTTCAAAATGGTTGGTGACAATTAGTAGTTACTGAATAATAGTAAGTAATATAGTCAATAAAGATAAGAAAATGAAAGAACTTTCGATTAAAAGTAGTAATCAATAATGACGATTAGGGACTGAAGCTCCAGATCTATCTTAATATCCCTTCAAATAAATTAATACCGAAAGCACTTGTAATTTTTCAGTCAAATGATAGACATTTTATAGATAAGCAGAAATGGATGATGGTTGATAGTGGAATGCAGGACACGCGTTTCGTCCTATTTGGGACTCGTCAGATGAATTCACTTGAATCCCAAAGACTGATCAAGTTCAATCCTAAACAATCAATATACATCTCAATATATATAGTTTTTATTACAAAAATAAATATTATGAAAGTGATTAACAGTATCAAACGAACATAGATCATTTCATCAATCAATAAAATGAAGATGTGATTATATTGAATGAGAACACAAGTGAGGACAATCGAATGTATTTGATACAAAAATGACAAATTATCTCACTAAAATCTGACAATCATCCAGTAAACGATTAATTTGCAAACTATCAATCAATTGTCTTAATATTGACCATTCGTTCTCCAAATATCGGTCCATAGTCTCCGATTATTATTGTTTATGCATTTTCATACCAACTGTGTTTCGTTTCGGTTCTTTCCTTATCGATCTTCTACTGAAATACATTCTCTGCTTGACCATCGTCATATACTACTTATATGGATATGAGCAACCTATACCACAGTGATTATCCGATTGATTTAATTACATAATACATTAATAAATATAAATAAATTTTCATAGTTGAAAGCATGAGTCAATTAAAGCTAGATCACCAAGGAAAACCTGGAAGCACTAGACGGCCGTTTCATATGCTCACTAGCGACTGACTTCAAGAGATTATTCCTGGAGTTCTAGTGAGAAGCAGTGACCAGTGGAGTTCAAACCACATATGTTGTGAGACAGTAACTCACTGAAGACAATTGGTGAACGGTTGCTCAAACTTTGTGGATTAGTTGAAGTTAGACATTAACACCATCGGTGGTCTATCAGTTAAGTGCTCTTGCGCAAGACTGGTAGGTCCTGGGTTTGAAAGTCGTGAGGCGAGGTCGTGCATGTGCACTGCTGAGGAGTCCCACAATAGGACGAAACGGCAGTCCAGTGCTCCCAGGTTTTCCATGATGGTCTAGCTTCAATTGACTCATGCTTTCCACTATGAAAATACTGACATCTCTACAAAACCCCCCTTCTGATAAATACATTTACATTTCTTTTTTATATATTCTTACTTTTTTATAGCTAAATTCTATAAAGAGAATATGAGACAACTTCAATTAGATAAATGTAAATTATATTTACATCATTTATTACAAATAAAAAATCCACAAAATATTGATGCATATAAAACTGGGTTTAATCAAGAACAAGAATTTACAACACAATATTCTACATTAGATGGATCTAAACATTCTGTTTATAGTAGATATATTAAAACAAGACATGGGACAAAAGTAAGTCAATGATATGTGTATATTAACTATGATTCATGATGAGGTATTGTCAAATTATACTACTACTAATAATAATAATAATACTAATACTACTAATACTACTACTACTGATAATACTACTACTACCTAATGATTATTCTGACAATTTGACTGAAATGATCTCATAGAGAACTTATACTATATATATATATATATATATATATATATATACAACTTATAGATGCTCATTAGTGACTGGCTCCATGAGGTATTTCCTGAAGTTCTAGTGAGAAGTAGTAATCAGTGGAGTTCAACTAGGTCTGTTGGGAGATATCAACTCACTGAAGACATTGCCCCAAAATGCCCTGGTACGGCGGAGAGTGAGGAGAGTCAGCTCTCCCTCTCCAAATGCTCTCACATAGCCACGCGTATATAGCCTCTGCCAGGGAAGTCCTACTCACTTCATTCTCGTGCCATTACTGTTGTTTACGAAAGTGAGAGGACGAAAAGCGAATGTCTGGAGCTTTAACGGGGTTGGTGGACACGGTGAGTCCACCTAGGAGAATTGGAAAACCCTGATTCCACACCAATGGTGCACATGGTCTTCAGTATCTTGAGGGAACAAATGGCGTATTAATCAATCGTTGGTCACCGGCTACCATGAGACTGTATTTCCTTACGATACTCCACTGCATTGTGGATCAGACCTGTAGTTTAAATGCTCGGGGTGTGACTCCCTAAAAAATCACCTGGGCAGTATCTCAGCCGCCACACAAACCAAATGAGATTTGTGCAGCGCATATGTATCTGGTGCTTCCTTGTATCAATATTTACGTGTTTAAATAAATAAATAAACTGAAGACATTGGTGAATGGTTGCTCAATTTCGTGGATTAGTTGAAAGTAGACATTAACACCGTTGGATGCCGGCCGGCTCAGTGTTCTAGAGGTTAAGTGCTCGCACGCGAGACTGATACGTCCTGGATTTGAATCTCGCGGGGCGGGATCGTGGATGCGCACTGCTGAGGAGTTCCACAATAGGACGAAACGCCCGTCCAGTACTTCCAGGTTCTCCATGATGATCTAACTTCAATCGACTCATGATTTCAACTATGCGAATATTTGGTTTATACTTGATTGGAATATCTCTTAGATTCTTACTCATAACCTTACATACAATCGAGCCTATAACTTAGGTTCCTTATGATAAATCTAGTTCACCTAAATTCTGTTATTTTTTTGAATAGATAAAATACTTATATGTTATATGTTGCAGTGCTTGTTACTTACTTACTTACTTACTTACTTGCTTGCTTACTTACTTACTTACTTGCTTACTTACTTACTTACTTACTTGCTTACTTACTTACTTACTTACTTACTCCTGTTACTCTTCGTAGAGAAGCACAAGCCGCTCATCAGTGTTTATTAGTACACATAAAAGTAATTTTTCAAGCTACTAATCTATATAATTCATTTAGTCTCATATCAATGGTTATTTGAATGATTAGTCATAAATAACAGTCATCAATATAATATCAGTTTAGCTATTGAAATAGCACTGTCATTGAATATGTTTATGAAAGACTAATATTTTAAAGGTAAAGTTACTCAACAATACAGTGATATGATAAAATATTGTAGGAAGGGTGTTTTAATTCATATGAATGGCATCTGTTGATGAGTATCGAGAAAACAGAAATTCAAAGAAACACTTTGATGCTTATGATGCTTATAGTCGAATATGTCAACATACACAATATTCAATTACGTCATATGACTTACCATGATTACCATGTTAGCGAGTTAGTCTTCTACGGGATGGGGTAGTTAACCCCATGCTCAACCCTTCTCCTTTATCCGGGCTTGGAACCAACAGTAGCCCCCGGAGGAGCTACAGGCGAAGTTCAAAAATAAAATAACATACATCTTATTTTCTTTTTTGTCTTATATTATAGTTAACATTTAATCATGCTGAAGCGACAGATTTACATCCAATAAAATTTCATGATGGAGTTATACATATTGTAAAACAAGTAAATTTACCACCTCAAGGGGATATTTCTTCATTGATTCAACAAAAATCAGATACAAAGTAAGTTAGTACTTTACGTATTTTTTATAACTTTATGAAGTGAGGACACCCCCAAATTTGGCTATTTTTTCATGTTGTCCACACTATTGATTATTGATTGTGTTTGGTTTGCCTATTTATTGACTTGAACGCATAAACATTGGTACAAAGGCGCATCAGATACATATGCATCACACAACAACAATGAAAATATGAAGAGATAGGAATGTAAGTTGCATCTAAGAAAAAGGGGTACAATAACGAATAGAAATTAGTTTATGAGAGTGAAATAATAAACCACTGAGCCGGCATCCAACAGTGTTAATGTCTAACTTCAACCAATCCACGAAGTTTGAGCAACCGTTCACCAATTGTCTTCAATGAGTTGTTATCTCAAAAAAGACGTGATTGAACTTCATTGATCACTGCTTCTCACTAGAACTCCATGAAATACTTCATGGAGTCAGTCACTAGTGAGTATATGATTATAATCAGAAGGGGTTTTTTGTGGAGATTTCAGTGGTCTATCAATTAAGTGCTCTGGCGCGAGAGTGAAATAATAATAATAATGAGAGAGGCAGTTAAGTTAACAAAACTACAATCAAAAAGAATTCTTCTAGTTAAAGAAGTTACGTCCATTTTTATGAAGAAAGTAAAATAAATTTACAGCAGGATCGTCACTAGCTTCTATCATAAGCCATATCTGATAACGTCTCTAGCCACTATGTTGCACTATCTCTTGGACCCCGACCAAGGAGTCGTGAGGGACCAACAGAATCCAATCCTGTACAGCTTTCTTTCATATCGTGACACCATGTCATACATTGACCACCTCTTCGCTTTTTCCAACCAGTCTCAGCTTTGGCAAATATTACACGACAAGGAATTCTCTGAGACGGCACTCATAGTTCATGTCCAAGCTACCGAATTCGATGTTTCAAGATAGTGACACCAACTGAATTATCTTCGCTGTGCCTGAACACACAATTCCGAACCTCTGCCTTATTACATTGTGTTGCTACTGCATGTCGGCAATCCTTCGGATATAACGATGATCAAACACAGAGGGTCGTTTCACATCCTCAACTCGATGAGGACAGGTTTCACAAGCATACAGCGAAACTGCTCTCACCGGTGCTCTCACCGATCTTTTACAGTCAGACTAACATCACTAAGGCGCCAAACATGGCCTAGATTGGCATAAGCCGCTCTGGCTTCCACTATACGTGAACTGATCTCATCATTCACGCCACCACCAGCACTTATACAGCTACCCAGATACACAAACTTCTCGACTACTTCTTTTGATAGGAAACCCTACATTATAGATAGCCATTTCATATCCGAACATAGTAAAAGTGATATTGAGTCACTTGAGCTAGTGGAAACATTCAACTCGATTGAAACAAAACGAAACTTATATTGAATTCACTTGTTATTGTTTGTTTGAATCTTCCCATTGGTGTGTTAGGACTGCATCTGGTCAGTCTCTAATTGGCATATGTGCATACTGTGTGTATTGCCTCGATATAGCCTCAATTCACAAGCATTGTAAGCAAAGATGGATAGTGGCTAGCAGTGGAATCCAGTTTGACGCGCGTTTCGTCCTATTTGGGAATCGTCAGCCGGATGTACCTGCATCTCACAGTTGATGTTCACTCTAGGACTCGAACCCAGTACCTTTCGGTTCAAACGCCATCGCGTTATATATTGATTATTATTTACAGATTAATCGATTGTATCATTAGCTACCTATTAAACAATGAAATATCCTTTACTTCTATTTTTGCCTTTTAAAATAATAGGGAAATCTTTACGAAATTCATTTCAACTAATTTTCGTCAACAATTAAGTCAACATTCACCAAATGTTCTATTTTTGGCACCGATTGATTTGGGTTGGAAAACAAGAAATTTAGAAAATTCTTATTCAGTTGAACAAAATCGTAAAGTAAGATTACCTAATCATGTATATATATGTACTTCTTTTAACAATAGTTAGTCATTATACTTCTTTTTTAAATAAGATGGTGTTTGAAGGTAGTCAACAGGAAACCTTGGACCTAGATTTCGTTCTACTTGGCACTTGTTAGCAAGGTGTACCTATAATCTCGAGGGAACTGATGCTCCATGACAGATTCGATTCCGTGCCATCCAGCTTCACAGTCAGAGACATTAAAGCATAATGGAACCATCGAGTAACTTGTAATTATATAACGTGTAGAATATTAGAAAAACGTAGTATATTGGTTGGGGGGAGGCAATTTCGGTCCTGAATTTTAAAAGAGATAACTATCATCCATAGTTAGAAATATAAGATTATATTCTTTAGAAAATATATGGCTATTATAAACATTAAACGTTTTATGGGAATAATATATATTTGTAAAATCTCAGCGAATGAATTTGTAGTAAATCCAACGTTTCGCCTGGCAATCTGGTCCAAGCTTTTTCAAGGAGTTTCATGGAATTCCTTGCCAGGCGAAACGTTGGGTTTACTACAAATTCATTCGCTGGGATTTTACAAATAT
>NC_031498.1:30233875-30276968 GCF_000237925.1 Schistosoma mansoni | reverse complement strand
TCATTTAGTGGCGTAGGCATAATATCGTTCAGTCCACCTTTTTTTATGATATTCAAGAAGTAATAATAAATTTCATATACAAAAATGTGTATCATAAAGTCAAGGGTTTATGAATCAATACCTCTAATCTTTGTGTAAATAACAGCCCATTTTATAAAAGTTATTTCTGGTAAATCAATAAAGTTTACATCAGTCAGTCAGTTAGTCAGCCAGTGATCTCGAGTGTCGTAAGAGGCAAGAGGGCAGTTATCACTTCCCGGTTGCCCACACCGTGAAGGGGTTTTTCAAGAGGTACTGTAAGGGAAAAGGGCTCTGGAAGTGATCTGAATACCCTGAGGAGCATGAAAACAGAGCACAAGGGACTTGTAGTCCCGGAGTGTACCTCAACCCCGAGATGCAGGTACATCCAGCTGACGAGTCCCAAATAGGAAGCAACGCTCGGCAAAATGGATTCCACTACTAGCCACTACCCATCTTTGCTTACCATGCTTGTGAATTTAGGCTATGTCGAGACAATCCGCACAGTATGCACATATGCCAATAAGAGACTGACCAGTTGCAGTCCTAAACATCAGTAGGAAGATTCAAACAAACAATACTAATTAAATCCATATAATCTTTGTGGTATGATATACAATTCATCTATCTGTTATTACTTGGTACCAGATTCTATTTTTTGAATTAGAAGTGTTAATTAATTTATTGAATAAAATTGTTCAATAATGAATATGGTATTCTTCTTCTTCTTTTGAATAGCTATTACAACTACATACTATTCCACATGGATTTTTTGGTAGTGATGATGGTTTTATTGAACGTGGTAGTGTACTTGAAGTTGAATCACTTTTAACGGATTTACAAGGGAAAAAAGTAAAATTATTAATTAAACGTACTCCAGATGGTAATACTTTTGTTGGTCATAAAGATCTTAAAGAAGAATTATGGGTAATGCTGAATTTCTTTTATTCTATATGACATTGTTAGTTAGATATCTGTTCATTATGAAATTTCCTTGAATATTATTGTCCATACATATATAGTCTATCTAATATGGTGTGTACTACTGATGTCGACAGATATAAGTAGTATGTATCATCTATTGGTAGTGGAATGTCTGATGGAAGAAAGTTGATAAAATGGAAGAGAAGGAGAATAGTGAGTGATTGGTATGTAGATGGCGTTGAGTCTCGATTGACTATGATCACCCCTACGCACCCAAAATCGACTTGGTTCCTTTGATAGCTCGTAAACCAGAAGGCTGTAATTAGTCCAGATAAAGTATATTTATTAGTGATCTCGTGGTATTGAAAGAATACCGAGACGTGCCAACGAGTACAGGCAATAAAGGCAGAGTACAAGAAAGTTCGAGCGAACAAGATGGACAGAGGAACGAGAAGTGATTTTGATACAGTTAAACAACAATGAGTACAGTAAAACAATCACTGGTACAATTGGTTATAATAATAATTGTTTCCATTATACCAATCGCGTTCTCGTCGAGAAAAGCAGGTCACTGCAGGTATAAAAAGGAAGGAAAGACAAAATCTGAGACAATTGATAGATATTTTGCAAATGAATTATTTACTGTATAGTTCTCAGATTTTACCAAGATTTTCTGCAATAATACATTAAAATACATTTAGTGGTCCTCGCTTGTGTTCTCGTTCACTACACTAATTTTAATGAGATAATGCTAAGTAACTATACTAACCTAGTTTCTAGACTACCTAGAACTCAATTTCTTGCAGTATAACTCAATGTTGACTAGGCTAATAAGTAATGTTTTATGGTGTAGGAGTAGGTTGGAAGAAAGATAGGGGCGGCCAGACCAAAACGTGGCACAAATCCATGAAGTCACAGACAAGTGGACTGAACCATTTTGGTAGGTGTAGACTACCTGGTTGGGATTCGCGAGATGATAGCAATCGATGGTTAGAGACCTTGAATGACATGGCTCAAAATCGTTTACAATGGCGAAGGTGCATCCACTCTTTGTGTTCCTCCAAAATCTAATCTTCTGAATCCTTCATGTCCCTATCCTTTTTCTCTTTCCAAATTTATTCCACTGGATTATACTTCTTCAACAACATTTTCAAACCCTAATCTTTCACATAATGCTTCTACTCCTACTACTTCTACCACTATGTGATTTAAATCGACAACTGCATCTCTGTGTTAATGTGGTATGGCAACTCGAACTGATGTACGTACGTACGTACGAAGTTCTACGTTGTGACTGACTGACTGACTGAGGCTAATAAGCCAAACAAGCCAACTTTATTATTATTTCAGTAATGTATCCAATTTAAATCACTAACAGTATTCATACATCTAAGTGATTCGCTTGTCTTTGTGTGTTTTTTTTCTCTGTATGTTTATTCTTAGTCCATGGTGATTGATTGGAACAAGGTTGGAGAAGATGGTATTCTTTGGTTCATCGATTGGCCAATGAAATGTCCAGAACAATTATGTTAAAACTTTATTCAGTGTTTCAATAACTTAATCGCAAACTGACTAGTCTATTATTCCTTATCAATCCTGTTTTTTGTAAAATATAGTTTAGTTATGTTAATTTTTTTCTTTCTTTTCCAAAGTAAAGTATAAACCTTGAATATGTAGCTGATATTCACACTCATGTTAAGCAAAGATGGATATTGGCTAGCAGTGGAATCCAGGACGCGCGTTTCGTTCTATTTGGGACTCATCACCTGGATGTACCTGTATCTCAGAGTTGATGTTCACTCTGGGACTCTAGCCCAGTAGTACCTTTCGCTTGAAACGTCATCGCGATATCCACTCAGCTACTGATTCCTGATAGCCACTTGCTTGTGAATTTAGGCTATATAGAGACAATACGCACAGTATACACATATGTCAATTAGAGACCGACCAGTTGCAGTCCAAAAACATCAATCGGAAGATTCAAACAAACAATACTAAATGAATTTGATATTCACAATCTTTGATTATTTATTGGATCAATTAATATTTAAATTAGGACAATGGTAACTACATTTGATTGAATACTAAATCGGGATCGTGTATGCTCACTGCTAAAGAGTCCTACATGAGGGACGAGATGGCCTTCCAATGCTTTCAAGTTTTCCATAGTGATCTAACTTTAATTAACTCATGAATTCAACTAGTAAATTACTAAAATCTCCACAAACCCCCTTCTGATATATATGCATCAGACATGAATAAACAATCCTACAAATTTTCTTTTTAGTTTTAAATTACTATGAATAAACCAACATTAAAATAGTAGTAAATAACCAGCATATTCAATGTAGAGTTAAATATTTTATGTTGTTTTTAAATATGTAGCGCCGTTGAAATGACACTGTCATCAAGCAGTCGGGTCACTGAGTATCGAACAGTTCACCAATCCTTACTAAGGTCAAGGACAATTAATGCGCTCCAGTC
The DNA here is from genome assembly GCF_000237925.1 of Schistosoma mansoni. Classification (NCBI taxonomy): domain Eukaryota; kingdom Metazoa; phylum Platyhelminthes; class Trematoda; order Strigeidida; family Schistosomatidae; genus Schistosoma; species Schistosoma mansoni. The sequence goes on along the minus strand of NC_031498.1, from coordinate 30,273,542 downwards.
ATTTGCACTTCATGGATTGGCCCATTCGGTGGTGAGCACACTCTGTTCCTAGTACCTACTCTTACTGATAAATTTGGCGAGACTATAATTTATGGATGAACCAATCAGATTTAAGATCTTGGATTTTGGAATGAAATTCATTCACTCATTTAGCTAAATACCATTTTGGCATTATAGCCGATAGTAATTCGTGGTTATAACATTAAATCTGATTTCTAACCCTAACGATTAACTGTAAATACTAATTTTAATTCCTCACACTAATATATAATCCTCATATAACCCTAGTATGTAGGTGGACATTTCAAAGTCATTTGAGCGTTGCCCAAAGGTCGTCCATAAGTTATAACCTCATCATATATTTCTATAATAACGTCGTTTGTGTTGTACGCTCATCAAGGTATCCGTAGTACCTGAATATGACGAAAGGGTAGTCGTGAGGTGTGACTTCGACGTTAGCTGGTTGTTCACTACATTTCCGTCTGACTCTATTAGGTCCCCAATCATTCGACACAAACCATCTACTTTGGTGATCTACAAACCTAGTATGATGATACAATACAATTTCATACTGCGTATTTCGAATATAAGTTCTTCTTTTGTACGTTTATGAATTTCCAGATTCATCGGGATTAGTTTTATTTCGTAATATCATTTTAAATTCACATTTGTAGTTGCATTCCAAATTAATTTAAGTAACTTGGGGAAATCTCCCATCAACGCATCACCCCGAGATGTGAAAGATCATTTAGAATATTTTGATACTTGATGATTGTCACATAACTTTAAGGAAGATATCCCTTCAGTTTATTTTATTACTGCTCCTGTCGGAGAGGCCTGTAGTTTGTTAAGGGACCTTGTATATCCTGTGGGGATAGTCAACACAGACTTATTTTGTAATTAGTTTTTGTCATTATTCACTTTTTCAATTAATTCTCATAATTTGTACAATAAATATTACTGACCATAAAATTGTTGTTTAAAAAACACATACATTTTGACTTTTCGTTCTCGTTTTGGACCCCTCGTGCATGACACACTGATTACTGCTGACAAATACACTGCTGCAAACATACGCTTCTTGTTCTCCATTATCCGCTGTTACGATAACAGAATTCTGATATATTTTGCTCCACCAAAATCCTAACAGTCCTATTCTATTCTCGTTCAACAAACTAAAGAGATCACTAGCACATCTTTTTCACGTAACATCATTCGAAACATTTGAAAGAGCACAGTTCAACAAAATAGCTAATCCTTCGAATCAGACAATCAGGGATTTCATACTCAGGATTCTAAGTGCAAATTTTTGTGAGCAGCTGCATATTGGACCTTGACACCACCCAGTTGCTTGTACAAACGATTCTAAACTAGAGAAGCAACTCATGCTAATTTCTTCCTGAAATTTTCAGATAGCTAAACAACTTCCGTTTTACTTATGGAGATGTCTGGAGCTCTAGACTCTCAACCTCTGCTACATCTAGATGATTTTACCATATGAAGTGGATTATCAGATACTACCGATATTTTGACCCTTCGAAAATGTTTGAATGGAGTGTAAGTTATTCCTGTGACGGCTACTCGGGTTACTGATCAAACTCATTCTCATCCTATTTTTAAATATCCGGTTATATTTATCCTATTTGGTTGCCCCCTTTTGCAACATCTCATGAACTAAAGCAGTACTACCAATCGCTATCCTTTGCAAAAGACTGTATTATGTTGCCCAACCGTCAAGTAGTTACAGATAATCTACTCGCCCTGGAACAATTACACATGGCTCACCCAGGAATTGGAAGGATAAAAGCTGTTGCCCAAAGCAATATAAATTGGCCTAAAACTGATGATCACATATAAGATTTAATGAGTGTATGCAGAGAATGTAGTCAAGTCTCTAAATGTCCACATAAAGCGGAACTTCATTTCAGGTGATTTCCAAAAACCCGTGGTCGCGTACACATACTGATGTTGCTGACCCATTTTAAGGTACCCAGTTCCTCAGTTGCTTCGACGCTTGCTCAAAATGGCTGGAGATTTCGCCCGTGAACCAAGTCACTTCTCAGTACACTATTATGACATTGCGATAGTTATTATACTGTTTTGGAGTCATAGTTGTTCTTGTGTTCGATGGTGGTAAGCAGTTTTCCTCCTAAATCTTCTCAGAGTTCAGCTGCAGATCTGGAGGGAAACATGTCCGTTAAACCCCATACCATCCACAATTTAGCAGTCAGGCTGAAAAGTTGTATATTTCTCCTTAAGATCACTAATAAAGGAAAAAGACTAGAGGAAGGTAAGGGAGGTTCTTGGCGACTTTCTATTGGTCTGTGGAACAACTTCAAATCGACCAACCCCAAATCAAATGTCTCTAGCAAAAAAATGTATGGGAGTAAAACTACGACTGTCTTTGCTGCTATTAAACAAAACCAACAAGCCGTAGAACGAAGAAACCAGAAGACGGGGACTCAATGCAAACGTTACCATGGAGCGAGACGCAAGTTATTTCGAAATTGCCGGGATGTGAACGTTCCCAATTTCCGACACTCGCATCCCCAGTGAACCAGTGGACACATACTTGAGAGACCAGGAAATATAATTTACGATTTGAAACTTGAAGGTCAAAAATGGATACGTCTTGCCGGCCACATACTGGAATATTCTGGCACATGGCGGAAAACTGAGAAACTGTGATGAATGTGAAAACTATTCTTGAGCAGCTTCAATGTTGGAAGTTCAGTAACCCAGGATGCCAAAGAACCAGGACAGATCATAACAGCATTACAACGGTAGCGCAGAAGATAAGGTTTTCACAATGTTGGCCCAGAAAAGAAAGCATACAACGTTTTCGGGGAGATATCAATGTTGTTATCCTAGCTTTTATTTCTAACTCCTTACCGATCGATCTCTTTTTTAGAATTCATTGCAAATAGCCTGATTGGTCCTGTTTTACAAGGATGACAATGCAAGTCAGTTTCTCTTGAGTATACACTCAGACAAATGACAATTATAACATTTGTTGACAAGCGAGCAGAAAGATACCAACCAAAATAACAATTATTATAAGTACACATAATTTTCGGACAACGTGGAAGACCAGGAATACCAACCAAGTACCTACGGAAATGTAGCGATACAATTTGGTATTTCTCGGAATCTGTGAAACCAATTGGACTCGAGCTGGACAGCAAAGGCTAGATACTGGAAAGATGCTTCTGTACTCCGGTCACAAAGAGGAAAATGCTCCACACACTCAGGGAGTTGTTCTGATACTGTCTAAACAAGCACGCAAAGCACTTATAGGATGGGAATCTCACTGATCCAGAATCACCAAAGCGTCCTTCAAAACAAAGAAGTAGAGGATCACAATGAATATTATCCAATCTTATGCATCCACCAGTGATAGCAGTGAGGACAATAAAGATCAGTTCCATGAAAGGCTGCAATCGATCATAGTGATGTGCTCAAGAAAGAACCTTACCATTCTGACGGGAGATCTAAATGCCAAAGTCGGGATGGATAGCAACGGTTATGAAAGTATCAAGTGACGACATGGACTGGGAGAGAGAAATGAAAATGGGGAGAGATTTACAAACGCATACATAAAGCTACATGGATCTCACCGGACCACGCCACAGATAATCAGATAGATCATATCTGTATCAATCAAAAATTCCAATGGACAATAGAAGATGTGAGAACCCGGAGAGGAGCTGACATAGCTTCAGACCACCACCTGGTTGTGGCCAAGATGAGACTGAAGCTAAAGAAAGACTGGACAACTGGACAAACAGCACTACAAAGGTTCAATACAGCATTCCTTCGAGATACTAACAAGCTCAACGAATTCAAGATAACTCTCAACAACATGTTTCAAGCTCCACAAGATCTATTGAAAAAGCAAGAAACTACGATGGAGGACGACTGGTAAGGGATAAAAGAAGCACTAACTTCAAAGTGTCAGGAGTTTCTGGGTCCTAAGAAGCATCATCATAAGGAATAGATCTCTATGGGAACCCTGAACAAGATTAGTATTATTATTCACAAACATCTTATGGGTACATAAGTGCTGTGAAGAAAGGAAGTCCAAGAAACTAGCAACGAACAACAGTCGAATACGAGCAGAGAAAGTCAAAGCACAAGCAGACTACGCAGAAGCAAACAAGCAAACGAAGATAAGCATTTAGGCCAACAAGCAGAAATACATGGGAGAACTAGCAACGACGGCGGAAAAAGCTGCAAGAGAAGGGAATATGAGACAACTATATGATACAACGAAGAAATTGGCAGGGAGACATAGCAAACCATAGAGACAAGTCAAGGACGAAGAAGGTAAGACAATCACTGAGATTCAGGAACAGAGGAAAAGATGGGCAGAACACTTCGAGGAACTGCTGAATAGATCAGCCCCATTGAATCTACCGGACATCGAAGCAGCACACACTGACCTTCCTATAGATGTCACTCCACCAATGATCGAAGAAGTCAAGATGGCCATCAGACAAATCAACAGTGGGAAGGAGGCAGGACCTGACAATATACCAGCCGAAGCACTGAAGTCAGACACAGAAGTAACTGCAGGTATGCTTCACCTTCTATTCTAGAAGATCTGGGTGGAAGATCAAGTGCCAACGGACAGGACGGAAGGATACCTCATCAAAATACAAATGAAAAATCTGAGCCAATGTGAGAACTGCAGGGGCATCACACTACTATCAGTACCAGGAAAGGTTTTCAACAGCGTTGCTGAACCGGATGAAAGATTCAATAGACGCCAAACTTCGAGATCAAGAGGCTAAATTCCGTAAGGATATGTCATACACAGACCAAATCGTGACACTACGAATCATCACTGAAAAGTCAACTAGATGGAACTCCTTACTATACATAAACTTAATTGACTATGGGAAAGCACCTGACAATGTAAACGGGATGACATTATGGAACTTTATTCGACACCATGATGTGACTGAGATGATCGTCGACATCTTCCCGAATTCGTACAACAAACCATACTGCAAAGTGGCGCACAGAGGACAGCTGACAGGAGCATTCCAAGTGAGGACGTGAGTCCTTTCTCTTTCTTCTGATGGTTGACTGGATTGTGAAGACCTCGACTTCTGAGGGGAAGCACGGAATACAATGGACATGAAACTAGACGAATTTGGTTTCACAGATCACCTGGCTCTTCCATTCACATAATCAAATGTCAATTTAACCAGTAAAGCAGAAGCCTTTGAATCAGTAGGCCTCAACATACACAAGGTAAAAACCAAGGTACCCAAATACAGCACTGAAAGAATCAGCCCAATGGCACTTGATGGAGAAACTCTGGAAGAGGTGGAAGCTTTCATATACCTGGGATGCACCATCAATGAACGCGGGGGATCTGATGGAGACATGAATGCACGAATTGGAAAAGCAAGGGTCGCATTCTCGCAGTTGAAGAACAAGCGGAATTCAAAACAACTGTCAACCAATATTAGGGTCACAATCTACAATACGGACGTCAAGATAGTCCTACTGTACGGAGCTGCAACTTCGAGAACTACCACGACCATCATCAAAAGTGTACATGTACTGATAAACAATTGTCTACTCAAGATACTGAATATCTGTTGACCGAATACCTTCAGAAACAGCCTATCGTGGGAGCGAACGAACCAGCTTCCAGATGAACATGAAATTAGGAAAGAACGTTAAAAGTCGATAGGGCATACACTATGGAAATCGTTAAACTGCATAATGAGGCAGGCGCTTACGTGGAGTGCTGAGGGGAAACAGAAGGAAGACTAAGGAACACATTGTCTTGAGAATTGGAAGCATACATGAAAAGGATGAACAGCAATTGGAAGGAACTGAAAAGTGTTGTAACGGACAGAGTTGGGTGGAGAATCCTGGTGGGCGGCCTATGCTCCTTCACAAGGGGCAACAGACGTTAATTAGTTAGTGCTAGATGATGTAAACATAAAAATGAGAAAGCTATGATGTCCGACGGAATCAGTTTTTAGAAACAGTATTTCATTTAATTCAAAGTTCCTAGAATTCTAATATTTAGTTTGGTCCCTAGTTTGTTCTATAAACCATAAGTTTTTGTTTCACGTTTAGCATTTCTTATCTATAATTGTTCGGAGGTTAACATGCTTGAGTGTATGTGAAAAGTGTGACCGATACGCGGAACTTGATATTCCTATTACTTTAATCTCTTCTTATCAATGTCGGTATCCTAAGGAAAGAGTGGTCCGTCAATTATGCGAACCAACGTTCTAAAGTTTCATGTTTCGAGATAGTGTTAACTGAAATTTCCGAGCTGAACATGTCTCATTAACACCATGGGTGGACGCTTTCACAGAGATTCCGGTTCTTTACTGAAAGATGTACCTCAAGATATACTACAAGTCAGCCAATCATCTCAATTACTGAAGTTTAATGAACAATCTCTCAAGGTCACTCGGCCACAGGGATAACAGGTCAGTGATCTTAGTTTTTTGGCCAATCGGCATCGAAACAACGGTTACAAGATCGAGGCGCACAAATGAAACACATCATTGTAACGGCCTAAACTATATTCTTCTACTTTCGATCACAATATTGTCATAATCCGAGGCTTGTATTATTACTGATTATTGCTTATTACTTTCCATAGTAAATGTAAATGCTTTATTTAAAAAGGACAGTTGTATTCTTCCACGCTGAATTAATTTAATTTTATTCAGTCGATCTTCAGTAATAAGGATATTCGGTTGATGGGCCTATGTTAGTCCTTACAGTTTATTTTCCAGTGAAAGTCATCCTTCTTAAAACTGTACTTCGGTTGATCACTAACCTCAAACCATGTAAGATACTGGGCCCTAGGGCCCATCAGCTGATGGGTTACATCAACGATTACTGTCATCTCTCGCAGACATTATTTCAAGACCACTCACGATGCTCTTCAACATGTCTCTTCTCCACTCCCAACCTACTGGAGATTGGAAAGATGCTATAGTCATTTACCATCAAACTTAGCTCGGACGTTTTAGTTCGAAGACTACGAGTGTTCGTGTAGCACATAATTAAGAGGTTTTGTGAATCAATCGTTCTACCCACACATGTCTCGAAAACATCGGTTTTCAGGACTTGACCACCCTGAAACCTGAATCTTAAGATTTGTCTCGCCATTTCGCTTTCGAATTTTTAACTGCGTCAGGGCATTTTTCCACTTAATTCAATCCTCAAGCGGCCAGTTCGTCGGATACGAATATTTAAATCACGAGTTTTATATGCGTTTTACAGTATGACGTTTCTTTCATAACTTCCGAGTGCTAACTTTAAGATCCTTCTTGGTTGGGTCTCGCCTCTGACTCACCGAGTCTTATCACTTTAGTGACATATACCCCTAAAACCTCGTGAGGTAGTACATTTCTGATGCGAGATTCAACTAAATCCTGTACATGCCTTTTAGCAGAGTCATTATCTTTTGACTCCTGGATTCCAGTCAATTAAAATAGGGACGGATCTGACTTCTTTGTAAGTCATGTTCACAGCTTTTGATCGTGATATCATGTCCTGCCTATTAGCTACTGTTTGGGGGACTGGCTTTTCTCTAGCAACATTAGGTCGTTCCTTGTTCTTGATATATACTCATTCATCAACTTTCATTGGAGTAGCAATCACAGCCGCCTTACACATTGGGATCCATGATGATTATCGATGACTAGGGTAGTCAGGTTTTTGATGTAGGTTCGTTCTCTGAGCTGGATGGTTTGGTCGTGGAGTTTTCATCGTCCTTCTGAACGACATCATCATTACAAACTTCGGGCACAAGACTGAGCTTATTTGAGGTAACCTCACTTCAATTTATGTATCCACCGAGCGGATAGCATCTGATGTGTCTCGATTACACTTGCTAATACTCCTTTTAGCAGCATTGACCATTACAGTGGCTTCGGATAGCAAGCTGTTTGCGTCCGAGCAGCATTGCTGACAAAACCACACGCAACCATTTTTGCTAAACCGTTTGAGAGCTGCAAGCGTTAGATTCGTGGAAACTTCGTGGTACTGTCCTCTGCACTCATCTCACTACATTCCATTTTCCACAGAGTATTGACAGCCTGGCGTTAGTAATTGCTTTTTTCCACTGTCCAGTCAGGTAGAGGTTTTCAAAAGAAACTAGACACAAGCAATATCCAGAGACATGAGAAACTGGTGACCGGAAAAATGTGAAAAACTAAATTGTTAGACCCAAAAGTGCAGACAAATACAAAAAGAACTAACGTACTCAAAAATGCCGATGATAAATTACTCCCAAAATAACAACACTCTTGTTAATTGTTTGCTACAACGGTCAAAAGAACAGTGGTATTTTTCCTCGCTGAGATAATCTTGTTGTTTTGATCGTTAAATACGCATCAAATCTACTGTCTCTACTTTAATTGAATTTATTTCATTTAAAGTAACCAAAAAGAGTGTTGTTTGTTTTTGGAAGTAATTTATCATCGGCATTTTTGAGTACGTCAGTTCTTCTTGGTTTGGTCTACCACAGTCCAAACCGAGGTAAATAAGGTTTTGCTAGACCGTTTCAAGACTTGGTCATTAAGTGATCGATTTTTAGTCGTAGGAGGCTTTAATGCACCCACGGTAGACTGGAAAAATCTGAGGACAGAATTATTATAAAATTCTTTCGAACAAATCTATCACATATGCCCTAGTGCAACATGTGAAAGAAGCAACTAGGTATTACCCGAACTCCGAATCATCTTTACTAGATCTCCTATGGACCCATTACGAGGACGACGTCACAAACCTCCATTATATGTCACTTCTAGGTAAAAGTAACCATTCAGTTCTAGTGTTTGATTTCCATATAGTCGTCAATAACGGGAATGTGTCAGCCCAAGCCAGACCAAACGTCTGGAAAGCAAATATACAAGATATTATACACTCAGCATCCTCAGTAGGTCGGGAAATAGAACCAAAATTCACAAGTGAAACGGCTTGGGTTGTATTTAGAAATTTGTACATAAGAGTCACTGCACCTCACATCCCTTGGACTATACCAAAGGGTCTGAGAAACCCCACCGTGGTTCAGTAAAAAGGTCCTCATCCTTCTCCGTAAGAGAAGAGGAGTGTGGGGGAGATTTAGATGCTGAGTACTGACGATGCAAATCTCGATATCGAGAAGCTCGAAATATTTGTGTCTTGACCCTCCGCGTGTCTAGAAGGTTGTACGTAGAAAAACTTGTTAAGGAATCTATTGAATACTCTAAACGCTTGTACTCGTACGTAAACCAAAGGACTAAGGAAAGAAATATTCCAGCATTATGGGGAAAACGTAGTACTGCATTATTAGTGGAGGACGATTGTGTTAAAGCCTAGGTATTCCGAAATTACTTTAACAATGTATATACCGTATTAATACCCTCCCCTCCAGCTCGTACACCCCCCCACACACACACCAGACACTGACCAAAAAACTCGATGTCTTTAGTCTGTCAAACGAACTTGATATAGGCAAATCCACGGGACCTGATGAAATACATCCTAGGTTACTGAGGGAACTAGGGAATGTCGTCGCAAACCCCTCAAGTATGTTTTAATCTGTCTGTATCCCAGAGTCGATTATCAAAAGACTAAAAGAACTCCATAGTATATCCTGTCCCTAAAACAGGTACGGAATATAAACCTGTGAACTGTCGACACATTAGCCTAACTAGCGTGGTTGTTAGAATTTTAGAAAGAGTTATTTGGAAGGATTTATTTAAGTATCTAGACAAAAACCGGATTCTTTCATGTCTAACTTAGTAGCTCGTGGAAGTTGGTATACTCTTAAGGATGAAAAGTTACCCATAGATTTAGCCCACATTGACTTCACCAAGGCTTTTGACAAAGTTCCTCAAAACCGGCTGTCGTATAAATTAAGTAATATCGGGGTTGGGGGCGATTTATTGATGTGGATAAAATACTTCCTAGTTGGGCGCCAACAAAGAGCATGTGTGAACTCGAAGTTGTCTCGCTGGGGAACTGTGCCTAGCGGAGTGCCTCGGGATACAGTTTTGAGGTCAATGTTGTTCCTCTTGTATGTAAACGATCTTTCTAGTCTCCTATCATCGATCTTGTTATATGCTGACGATGTCAAGATATGGAAAGCGACAAAATGTAAGGGTGACAGTATAGAGCTTCAAAAAGACCTGGAGAAATTATTTGAATGGTCTAAAATTTGGTGGTTGCCGATAAATGCTTCCAAGTGCATTGTGATCCATATTGGTCACCAAGGTAAAAATACATGCACGATCAACAACATTGAACTACTTGTTGTCCAGACACAATGATTTAGGAGTCATCGTTAGCCAAGACTTGAAGTCTACTGCATAATGCCGTGTGATAGCCGCCAAAGGTATTAAAACCCCATGGTCAATAAGTAGGACCTTTAGCCATTTTAATGCTAAGGCCTTTTTAACTTTGTATATAATGTTTGTTCGTCTTAAACTCGAGCACTACATACAAGCGATTAGCCTCTGCCCAAAAAGACTGAGCTGTTGGTAAAGGTTCAGAGAACCACAACGAAGTTGATTCCCGGAGTAGCAAAGCTCCCATGTGATTTTCGACTGGCTAAAATATAGAAAAATCAGAGGTGACTTTATCACAGCTTTATACTACTTAATGGTAAATTTGCATCTGATATGCCCTCAATTTTCTTGTCTTCAAAAACAGAGGATTTACGAGGACACTAAAAAGTTCGCAAGCTCAGGACAAATTGCTTGTCAGCTGACTACCGACTCTCCCACCGAATTATCAACGAATGAAATTTATCACATCAACACGTGATTAAATCTCCATCTGTTGACGCTTTCAAAAGAAAGTCGGATCAACTGAGAGATCATTGCCAGGACTAACACGGATTACCTAGTCCCCTGTTCTCTCCTATCTGAAAGTGCATTGTGTACGCTTGCTGTGTCATCAACTCACCTTTTATCTGTTCTTTTTTCCAGCCGTTCTCGCTCACGCTGCTCTGAATGGTTCCCTGGGTGGACGCGAACCCCGCATTAAAAATGTTTTTCTCTATATCTGTTATGTTTGACTAATATATCGTAAATACACGTCCTTCCTAACATTTAACCGACCAAAGGGTATCTACCGGTCAGCTACAATACCTACAACTGAGCTGTACATTCCAATTCATCGAAGATATCACGCAAGTAGAAGTGTTATTAGAGGAGGTGTTAATCCTCATTTTAATCTGCTTTCTTCTGAATTGTTTGTTTACGATCATGTATATGTAGTCGTTCATTTGAGTTTTAGTTGTTTTCTGAGTACGTGTTAACACTCATTACTAATCCATCAATACCAAATCTGTGATTACAATTTTACTTACCAAGTTTAGGTTCTCATAAGCTTCAAGAGAACAGTCGAAATTTCAGAACCATGTAGTTTGCTTTAAGAAACCTATTATATAAGAGCTGGTAATACAACTGACTGACTAGGTGAAAGTATATAACATAGATTAATACTTATCACGGTCCGCAATAAATTGCCAATTTTAGCCTGCGTTGTTCCCATCCTAATTAGTTAGTACAGATGTATAAGAAGTATATTTATTTAAGTATACTTACGACCTGATATTTTCGACAAAATGTCGGACAGGCAGCAATTGACAGTGAAAAGTTATACACTGCCGACGACTTGTGTACAGTGACATTTCTTTGAGCAAATTACAGTCTAAAACTGAACTGTTTCCTCCGACATACAATTGTGTGCATTTAACACAAGTCATATAAAATGCAAACGACTGAACGATTACATAATATATGTCCTGTTGTCATGGAATAATGCCTAGAAGTCAATAGACGTCTAATAAGTTTAAGAGGTTGAGTATTTAACTATCATTTTCCCGTTTATCGAGGCAACACATTGTACAGTCAGAGTTCTGTTTACCCAAAGGTTGGGTTTATTGTATTTTAGTTGCTTGTTTTTTGGTCTCTGCAAACTATACAGTTCATCGTATGCAATTTCTGATATGATTTTCAGAAACATCAATCTCCACTGTCCAAAATTTTGAAATATCACATTGCATCCATGTTGTTAGCATGTCAAATAGTGATTATTCTGATCCCGATGACATTCAAAAGTTGGAAATTGAATTTTTATTATCCATTTTCGAAAATAATCAAAATCATTGTCTACTAGAATATGATAAACTATCACGACGTGGATCTTTCACATTTCATCCACAATTCTATAAACCTATTGAATTATATGGACCATCAATAAATATAAAGCTAAGAAACAGTATTCCAGTTGAACCTTTACCTAATACAATAGATAAATATTGTTATCTTTTACAATATTTACCTGTATTCATTATGACATTTATATTGCCATCTGAATATCCTGGACATATTCCTAATGTATCTATCCCTAAATTCTCTTTATCATCTATATGGATGCCATTATCTCTTCTTACTGAATTAGAAATTAAATTAGCTGAGATAGCTAATAATAATCTAGGTGAAATGACACTTTTATCATGTATTGAATATCTTCAAAATGAATATTTCTACTATATGATTGAAAAGTTTCATGGAAGAAACCTTCAATCTGTCTCTTTTGATCTTTTCAAATTCTATGAATATTATAAGGTAGAATTGACTTTATCCATTCAAGATATCTGTCATTTATTACTTTCTAATAATGATGACCGACTTGATGTGGAATTCGATGAATCATTAATGGAATGTGCTGTATGCTTTGAAACCAAAAAAGGAAAACTGTTCATTCGATTTGCAAAATGTAAATGTTTTATTTGTCGGGATTGTACAATAGGAAGTTTTAAACTTTCAGTGAATGAATCATTGTTTAATGGACCTTTGACATGTTTGCAATGTGGTGAAGAAGTTAACTATACAGAGGTGAGTTTTTGAAGTGTTGTTGTTTCGATGATAAGCTATGACATTTAGGAATTCATCTTTTGTTTTAAAATCTCGGCGAGGCCTTGAGATGTGTGCACATTGCTCCCAAATGCCTTGGTACGGCCGAGAATAAGGAGAGTCCGCTCTCCCTCTCCAAATACTCTCACATGGCCACGCATATATAGCCTCTGCCAGGGAAGTCATACTGACTGCCTTCTCGTGCCATAGGTGTTGTTTACGAAATTGAGAGGATGAAAAGCGAATATCCGGTGCTTCAACCGGGTTGGTGGACACGGAAAGTCCACTTAGGGGAGTTGGGAAACCCTAATTCCAAACCAATGGGCTCCAGTATCCTGAAAGAATAAATGGTGTATGAATCAATCGTTGATCACTGGCTACCATGGGACTGCATCTCCTCACGATGCTCCACTGTCTTGTGGATCAGACCTTTAGGTCAAAGGCTCCGGGTGTGCAGCCCTAAGAAAACCACCTGCTTCAGTTTGGGCACGTGAGCAGTATCACAGCCCTTACACAAATCAAATGAGATTTGTGTGGCGCATATGTATCTGGCGTCCCTTTGTACCAATATTTATGTGTTTAAATAAATAAAGTGCAAATAATTTATGGCTAGGATGATAGAGCTTCTTAAGACTGCAGTGGAAAAGAATGCTGATTGTGAAGGGAATTGCACTTGAGTTGTTTCTAAGCTGACAATATGCAGACATTTACGTCTGCTAATCGGACGCCAGTTAGACATAATTCGGTGATTTAACTAGAATTAGAACGTTATCAGGATTTAGTTTTCGTAGATAAGATAATAAGGTACTAAACTCAAACCGACAGGTTCAAACTCGACCTTTCTAGTAATTATCCCTTAATGAAAATTGCTTACATATAAAAACCAAACCACTTATTAAGGGTATGATACATTTAAGTGTAGTTAATCTTTAAAAAGACATCAATATTTTCAGAAAATGTTGGTGTCTATACTGTGTCCTAAATAAGTGACATCCTAATAAAGTAGTGTAGTATCGACAGTTCTCCCAGGGAGTGTAATATAACATTCTGTTGCAGTGTGTAAATGATGTATGTATTGTGATCAAAACATAAATAACGTAACCCAACCGTAGGTGCTACGTTGACATGGTGGTTGGGCTTACCCATAATGATGACTCAATCAAGCTATATTGTCTGAAACACATGTTGTTGTAGGCCCTACCATGCCAAACAGGTCGGCTGGAGACATATGTTACGTGTGTCCAACTACCGCCTACATCGACGGTGATGTTGTCTGATGTAGAGGCAGGTTGAAAGAGAGCTGGGGGCTGTCAAACCAAAACATGGAACCAGTCCACGAAGTCATTTACAATTGGACTGAGGTGTGTTAACAGGTGTAGACCAATTGGTTGTGTTCCACTTGATTATCCCAACCGGTGGTTAGAGACTTTGAATAACTTAGCTCGAAATCATTTTCCATGGCGCAGGTATATCCATTCTTTGTCTTCCTCCGAATTCTAAGCTTCTAAATTCCTCATAATCTTTTTGTTTTACTAGTTTATATGTTCTTGAATTGTATCTTCGATGCCTTATCTTTTTCATTACCACTAATGCTATGACCGTCTCTACTAGTCTGGGATTTTCCCAGATAATTTCATCTTTCTGTGTTAATGGGGTGTGGCGACTTGGATTGATGTACATACGTACCAGGTTCTACGTTGCAACCCACACATGCACAGATATGTAAGAGCTGGGATAATTTTGTACCGATTTAGGTTGCCACATTTTACATCTCAGAGAAACTACCATGTAAAGCGAAGAAATTAATATAACTAAAGATATGGATCAATGAAATCAAAACATAAAAAACATATGCTCTAGTCATAGATTATAATCATCTTAAGAATCTCTGTCAAAATGTTTGTACTTTTCGTTTCATCTCACAATATTAATAAGGTACTTTGTAGAATTTTTTATGAGAACAACACTTATATGCGGCACACTTATTAGATGGACAGAAAAATGACTAGTTGTACTGTTTTATTTATTTAAACACATAAATATTGGTACAAAGGGGTACCAGATACATATGCGCCACACTAAACAAATGAGATTTGTGTGAGGGCTGTGATACTGCCCAGGTGCCCAAACCGAAGCAGGTGGTTTACTTAAGGGGCCACACCCGGAGCCTTTGACCTAAAGGTCTGATCCATAAGACAATGGAGCATCGTGAGGAGGTGCAATCCCATGGTAGCCGGTGACCAACAATTAGTTCATACGCCATTCGTTCCTTCAGGATACTGGAGCCCATGTACACCATTGGTTTGGAATCAGGGTTTTCCAACTCCCCTAAGTGAACTTTCCGTGTCCACCAACCCGGTTGAAGCACCGGATATTCGCTTTTCATCCTCTCACTTTCGTAAACAACACCTATGGCACGAGAAGGCAGTCAGTATGACTTCCCTGGCAGAGGCTATATATGCGTGGCCATGTGAGAGTATTTGGAGAGGGAGAGCGGACTCTCCCCACTGTACGCCATACCAGGGCATTTACGGGCATTGTACTAATTATGATATAATTAGAGCACATTGGAAACGTTGTACTTAACCTCAGTCAAAATTACGATTTGGTGACAACAGAAATTGTTATATCCTAACGAAAAATAAATGAATGGTAACTTCTGGAAATTATTTATGGACTGTTATCATATATGTATTCTTATTGTATAATTGTTAAGTGACTAGGTTATGTATATTTATATTCCTTTTACTATAACCTCTTATTTGACCTATTGACTACTATAATACGATTCACCATTAAGTTATTCTCAATGTGTTGGTTACAGTCTCCCACAATCACAGCCACTTTTTGGCTTGATCTTGTATAATTGTTATTTTTTATTCTGTGGTATAATATGATCTGGTTTGCTCGTATATGAACCAAGTATGTCTGAAATAGATGATTCATACAGTGGAAGCTGATATTAGTGTTCTGTACTCAACAGGTAGAGCTAAACGAGAAGGGCCAATAAGGACTCGAGGGTGTTCGTACTGGTCAACGCGTCGTTGGTTTGTAACAGTGCTAAAATTGTATAAGCCATGTTCTGATTGGCGATCATATCACGTGATGTATTCTTAGGTCACAAGGACATAACAGAAACTATATATCTTCAGTATCATATTCAGTAGAAAAACGTCTCACGACCTGATTTAATTCAGTACTCTAGAAAGAAGGAGTTTTTCATGTTAATCCAAACCATAAATACAAACAAGTTAAAGAGTGCTATTGCCACGTCTGTATGAGGGATGACTATTTGATGCCCCCAAATGCCCTGGTACGGCCGAGAGGGAGGAGAGTCTGCTCTCCCTCTCCAAATGCCATCACATGGCCACGCGTATATAACCTCTGCTTCTGAGTTAGACCCAGTACTTTCTGACCTTATGACGAAGTTGAGTCCGTAGTCTGGTGGTTCACGTTCCGTACTTCAATCAGTTCGCGATAAATAACATGACCATCAATTCCATTAGTAGCGTGTCTTGAATTGATAAATACTACGTCATAGTTTACTACCATTCTGTTACCTGTAATAAGTAATTTCTATATTGCTGTGATTTTAAACCATTAAAGTCGCTTATACTCATTCCCTTCCCTATAGATTCGTTATATTTTACCTGAAGATATATTCAACAAATATGAATCTTTAGTATTAAAACGAGGCTTGGATATTATGCCAGATATAGTCTATTGTCCGAGACCACAATGTGAATTCCCAGTGATTTTGGATTCAGAAAATCTTGGCCGTTGCCCTAAATGTGAATTGAGCTTTTGTCCAATGTGTTTAAAAACATATCATGGTGTAAATCCGTGCAAAATTAAATTACAAACATTTGGTAAATATGTATATATTGGTTCTCTTTTTTTCGCATTGATTATCAATGTTAGAGTTTTTTTTCATCAAGATGCTTCAACATTTATGTTATTATCTAGTAAAGTTTTAACCGATTAAAAATTTCATTCACATTTAAAAATTCAAATTTTACTTACGAACGTTGCCCCCAAGTGCCCTGGGGAGAGTTCGCTCTCCCTCTCGAAATACTCACTGCCTTCTCGTGCCATAGGTGTTGTTTACGAAATTGAGAGGATGAAAAGCGAATGTCCGGCGCTTCAATCGGGTTGGTGGACACGGAAATTCCACCTAGGGGATTTGGAAAACCCTGATTCCAAACCAATGGTGTACATGGGCTCCAGAATCCTGAGGTCACCGGCTACCATGGGATTGCACCTCCTTACGATGCTCCATTGCCTTATGGGTCAGACCTTTAGGTCAAAGGCTCCGGGTGTGGCCCCCTAAGTAAACCACCTGCTTCGGTTTGGGCACCTGAGCAGTATCACAGCCCTTACACAAATCAAATGAAATTTGTGTGGCGCATATGTATCTGGTGCCTCTTTGTACCAATATTTATGTGTTCAAATAAATAAATAAATAATAATAACAAGCAACTTACGAAGGTGTAAGAAAAACCACATATCGTACAATGGTAATGAGCGAATTTATGTATAACGTTTTGAATAGTTAGGGGTTGTATCATTCAGTCACCAATGTATGTTTATAATTGTTTGAAGAATCCTATCATCGGAGTTACAACTTTTTGTATAGAGAGAGTCTCTTTATCATTGAATAATCTCATCAGATGAGATACACAATAATAATAATAATAATAAGATAATGATGGTGATGAAGAATAAGAGGATGAGGGTAGTTTACGGGTCAGAATCACGGAAGATAATTGTTCAGTTGACATTTTCCTTCACATTATGGTGTAGGGTACTTATATCCATATAAGTAGTATATGGCGATGTTCAGACATAGAATGTGTTTTAACAGAAGATCGGTAAGGAAAGAACAAGAACGAAGCACAATCGGTATGAAAATGCATACACAATGAAATTAGAGAAGACGGACTGATATTTACAGATGGAACAGTTAAGATTGAGACAATTGATTGTTATTTTGCAAATTAACTGTTTACTGTATGTTTATCATATTTTAGTGAGATAGTTTGTAATTTGTGCTTCAATACATTCGATTGTCTCAACTAGTTGTCTTGTTCACTACAATATTTGTTAAGCGGACAGTTATCTTTCATAATTCTGACCCGTAAATAATAAAAATGAAGACGTAGTTTCTGCATCTCATGTCCATAGAAATGGGTATACATTCATGCCTTGTGCTTGTGTTTAATGTGTTAAATATCCTGTCAGCGATACCGTACTTACAAAATTAAAAAAAATCACATCTTAAATAATCTTAAGGATTGAAATTTAAGTTATTTCGTTCCACCCGGAAAACCGATCCGAAGTTCTTTAGGTAAATAATTAAGACACAGAAAAACACCGAAGAAAATAAATGAGAATAGAAAAAAGGAATACAGTTGTATATTTTAAAAAAATAAACCAATATATTTCATCACGTTCAGTAAAGATCAGTTGTTAGGACATTTGATATTTGGAATTGGTTAAATATAACTCAAACTACTTATTATTAGAATTAAGTACTATATCGTTCGGTACGAATAGTGAACGACAAAGGAACTTCTGACTGCATACGAAATATTTTTAGCTCCACAACGTTTTAAATTTCTTGTTTACTAATATCTTCTGGGTATCTATCATTTTATGGGCATCTTTCAGCCAACTTTAACTTGTTATCCTTATTATTATTAGATCATAAGTTATTCCTTCTGTCAGATATATTTACAGAGCTGTATATCACACCTACTGTAAGAAATTTAGCTATTATGTTTGTCTTATTCAAATTAAGTTAGTTATTTTTAACTCGATAGACTGATAGTTCCGCAACATCCAAAATCCCCTTCGTGTTATCATAGTTTATAGTAATATTGATTGATAGTAGTTTATTTATTTATTTAAACACATAAATATTGGTACAAGGAAGCACCAGATACATATGCGCCTCACAAATCATATTTGATTTGCTTGAGGGCTGTGATACTGCCCAGGTGCCCAAACTGAAGCAGGTGGTTTTCTTAGAGGCCCACACCCGGAGCCTTTGACCTAAAGATCTGATCCACAAGACAGTGAAGCATCGTAAGGAGATGCAGTCCCATGGTAGCCAGTGGTCAACGATTGATTCATACACCATTTATTCTTTCAGGATACTGGAGCCCATTGGTTTGGAATTAGGGTTTCCCAACTCCCCTAAGTGGACTTTCCGTGTCCACCAACCCGGTTAAAGCACCGGACATTCGCTTTTCGTCCTCTCAATTTCGTAAACAACACCTATGGCACGAGAAGGCAGTCAGTATGACTTCTGTGGCAGAGGCTATATATGCGTGGCCATGTGAGAGTATTTGGAGAGGGAGAGCGGACTCTCCCCACCAGGGCATTTGGGGGCTAAGCGGCTTGCGTCGGCCGGGAACCGAACCCGGATCGCCCGCGTGGCAGGCGAGCATTCTACTATTGAAGCACCGACGCCAATTGATAGTAGGAGTATTGTTGATGGAAAGTGATTCAATGAGAATCACAATTTCAGGGCACTAATTGATGAGATGAAAAATTTCCTCTCTTTATATTTGAACTTATGTTGGTAGGTAATCAAAATAATCTTACTGAATAACTTGTCCTGAGATTAAATCTATTAACAAAAACCGTCTAATCATTTCCTCGTATTTTTAGGTTTGTCAAAGATGTATGTCAAGTATAGCATTTTCGCTAAATAATAATTCACAATTATATAGGCCATATGTCATCTTCTGATATTCTTTCACCTCAGTGGAATATGAACTACTGGAGGTTGTAATCGTATTGTTTTTATTTTGTCTGTTATCAGTGCTAGCACATCCTCCGTTACTGTATTAATTCGTTTTGTGGTAACTGTTTCCGAGTAAGTAACACAGTTGTTAGGAAACGGGTACTAGGTAAGGATGGCAAATCCATTGATGAAGTAGTGAAACTTCATCAGTTGAGATGGCTGGAACACGTGTTACGTATGCCCAACCACCGACTGCCCCTTAGTGCGATGTTTTATCGTATAGGAGTAGGTTGGAAGAAAGCTAGGGGCGGCCAGACCAAAACGTGGCACAAATCCATGAAGTCACTGACAAGTGGACTGATCCATGTTGGTAGGTGTAGACTACCTGGTTGGGATCCGCGAGATGATGGTTAGAGACCCTGCATGATATGGCTCAGAATCGTGTGCAATGGCGAAGGTGCATCCACTCTTTGTGTTCTACCAAATTCTAATCTTCTGAATTCTTCATATCTCTATCCTTTTTTTCTCTTTTCAAATTTATTTCACTGGATTATACTCCTTGAATAACATCTTCAAACCCTAATCTTTCGCATTAATGCTTATACTTTTACTACTTCTACCACTATGGGATTTGGATCGACAACTCCATCTCTGTGTTAATGTAGTATGGCATATCGAACTGATGTAAGTACATACTTACTAAGTTCTACGTTGTGACTTATTGTGGTATCAATTATCTACTCGAATATGTCATCAAATTATAAGTCCAGATAACCTTAATAATGTCTATTGACTGAATTCATGATATATTTTGTTATCACAATATTGGTGTCCTCAATATGACTTAAATGCAACTATATTATTACCTCAGAACTTAGAAGTATGATCTATTGAACAAGTGTTAGATGTGGGAAGGTTCATTTTATAGGGATTTTATGTCACCCATTTTCGAGAAATAGAATTCTTGGCAATATTAAATTATTTGTTAACTAAATCTTTGTGATAAAAAAATGTCAGTCACTCTTGTGTACCGATATTCGAACATTTATTTTTATTTATTTAAACACATAAATATTGGTACAAAGAGGCACCAGATACATATGCGCCACACTTTTTGCGTGAGGACTTTGGTACTGCCCAGGTGCCCAAACCGAAGCAGGTGGTTTTATTAGGGGGCCACACCCCAGCCTTTGACCTAAAGGTCTAGCTCACAAGGCAGCGGAGCATCGTGAAGAGATGCAGTCCCATGGTTGCCGGTGACCAAAAATTAGTTCATGTGCCATTTGTTCCCTCAGGATCGTGGAACCCATGTACACCATTGGTTTGGAATGAGGGTTTTCCAACTTCCCTAAGTGGACTTTCTGTGTCCACCAACCCGGTAAAGCGCCGGACATTCGCTTTTCATCCTCTCAATTTTGTAAACAACACCTGTGGTACGAGAAGGCAGTGAGTAGGACTTCCTTGTCAGGGGTTTTATACGCGTGGTCATGTGAGAGTATTTGGAGATGGAGAGCGGACTCTCCCCACTCTCGGCCATACCAGGGCATTCGGGGGAAGTTCTCGGGTATATAATATACCCTTATGGACCACGGTAATCTTGCACTGGTTTTCAGGAGAATCAGACACCATCCAGACTTTCACGCGGCAACCTAAACAGTACAGCTCAATCCCGTTTAACAGGAGAGCCATACACTATATAGGCTTCAACGCTGCAATCCGAACAGTACAGCCCAATCCTGTGGCGCAACCACTCAGGTACCAAACACCCTGGTGGAACAGATATAATATAATAAGTTAGAATCAATTTTCTCTTAAATATTAGAAGTATAATTTATGGTAAAAATCTGTTCTAAATTCTTTTCAGCATCTTTCATTCCCATTGACAATAGTCGAATATTTTTATTTCCTTAAAAAAACAAACTAGGTACTATATCACAAGAAGATAATGAACTGATTCTACAACGCCTAAAAGAAGAAGAAGAGTCAGAGAAATTAATTTCAGAAAAGTATAAACTTTGTCCAGGTTGTTGGACACCATGTGAGGTAAGTAACCAATAAAGTATGAAGTATTCATTGAATGTACTTTATTACTATTATTACTTTTCTAATAAATAAGTAGTACAATTCAGTTGTCATATAAAACGAAACGGCCATCCAGTGCTTCCAAGTTTTCCATGGTGATCTAGCTTCAATTGATTCATGATCTCAACGATTGTTTTTTTCTGTTAGTAATTTATACATAAGTATGGTATTTTCATTAAAATATCTTCTTTCCACTGGCTGTTTACCAGGTATTTGATATCATTTCACTCGACAATCTGAGTCATTAGTCTGTTCTTAAGAGCAGCTATCACTAAACCATACGGCGTTCATCTACTGATCAAAAGTCCACTAATTTTAACAATCCAAAATCTATTTATCAAGTGATAAACTCCCTCTCCTCCATAAATAGCTTTCAGCTACATACTTTTAGGGGCTAGTAATGATACGCTTGTATCAAACTGAAGTGAATGATGATAAACGTAAAACTCGTGATACAGTGGTTAAAAATCAAACTACTGTTCCACTCATTATGGCTTAAAATATGTTCTAGAGACTACTTACTGATGTTGATGTTTTTATGTATACTACTAAACTTTGAAAATGGTTACTTTGAGATTATTGATTCATCTAATGTTCTTATTACATAAACTTTTTCCGGAATGAAATTGACTTCCTGACTTCAGTCCACCCATTTCATGACATACACTAAGAAATCGCATCCCCTTTAAGTTTATCTTTGCTCTTATCCTAACCTACTTACTATGTGCTATTTCGTCCCTTACTGGTGTACCTGAAACTGTAGCACTAAAGTTGAAAAAATTTTTATAACTTGAACTAGAGGTGTCAGAATATAAATTGGTACAACTGGAACTGAAACTTAGTGTAACTAGATACAAGAAAGAAGAGAAACACAGTTGACAGATGAAGATCCTTATTAAACGGTGTTGTGCAGACTGTTGGATCTGAGTTTCCACATTACTGGTTGACTGATCAGATATTTACTAGAAGCCAGAAAGCATAATATGGGTGTCTCGTTCTAATGTAGAACTCGGTAGTGTGTATCCACAATCCACGTCCAGTGTTTCTTGGTTTACAATAGTCATCTAACCGATGTCAGTTTGTGATGTAAAACTTTAAAAATGACTTGTTTGTCTGTCTAATCTTCTAAGTGTTGATGTCAGCGATCCGTTACAAATAAACCTTCCGATCATTTTAGCATAAATAAGAACATCGTTATGGAAAAAATATTCCATTTCATTCTAGGTATTTTAAGTAGATGTCATATGTACAAAATTGTTCCACCACTTTTCCACCGACCAAGTAGCTTATTTAATTTTAATAGTTGAGATCATGAATCATTTGAAGCTAGACTACCATGGAAAACCTGGAAGCACTGGACGTCCGTTTCGTCCTATTGTGGGAATCCTCAGCAGTGCGAATCCACGATCCCGCCTCGCGAGATTCGAACCCACGACCTATCAGTCTCGCGCACGAGCGCTTAACCTCTTGACCACTAAGCCGGCTGGCATCCAACGGTGTTAATGTCTAACTTCAACCGGTTCACGAAATCGAGCGACACATCCATCAATATCTTCAGTGAGTTACTATCTCACAACAGACCTGGTTGAACTCCACTGGTCACTGCTTTTCACTAGAACTCCAGGAAATACCTCTTTGAAGCCTTATTTAGTCAAGAAAAGTAATGACTTGAAAAAGACATCAAGAAAAATTATTTAAAAATATAAAAAAACTGGCATCCTACACTTACAAATACGTTTAATGATATGAAATCATGTCTAGCCTTTGGTGCTTAATATTTTTGTATATGTCGTTATTTTACATATTCTCGTACCTAATTTTATTGCATGTTATAGTGTGTGTGTGTGTGAGAGAGAGAGAGAGAGATAAAGGTAAACGGATACGTCAATAGTTTGGGCTCTTAAGAAACGTCTACCGGTCATCATTTCACCGATTGAAATGTGCTCGGGATTAAAATTCAAAACAATCTTCACCTATATATTACTACGTGTATTATTTTCTTTGTTAACCTTCTGTCCGCATAACATCATTGTTATATTCTTATGGCCTGTTATTATCACGTGATGGCATTGACAATCAGAACACCAACTTATTGACCAGAATAATAACGTAGTACATGTAGTCTAGAGTCAACTTAGAGTTCTTATTGGTCCTCTGAGATAGTAGCTATTCGCCTAACCCAGCCGATTCAGTCCAGAACACCAATATGAATCGTGTATTTCAGACATACGTAGTTTATGTACAAGCAAATCAGACTACATCACACCATCAAATAGTAAATAAGAATTATACAAAATCAGGCCAAAAAGTGACTGTGATTGTGAGGCACTTTAATACACTAAGAATATATATATATATATATATATATATGACTGGCTCCATGGGGTATATCCTGGAGTTCTAGTAAGAAGCAGTAACCAGTGGAGTTCAACCAGGTCTGTTGAGAGATATCAACTCACTGAAGACATTGGTGAAATGGTTGCTCAACTTCGTGAATTAGTTGAAGTTAGACATTGACACCGTGGTCTATCAGTCAAGTGCTCCGGCGCGAGACTGGTAGGTCCTAGGTTCGAATCTCGCGGGTACGGGATCGTGGATGCGCACTGCCACTGAGGAGTCCCATAGTGGGACGAAACGGTCGTCCAGTGCTTCCAGGTTTCCCATGGTAGTCTAGCTTCAATTGACTCATGATTTCAACTATATACAATAATAGTCCATAAATAGATCCTAACAGTTACCATTCACTGATTCTTCATCCGGATATAACAATCATGATATGATTGTTTTTGAATATCTAACCATAATGATACATAGTATCAATAAGCTTTAACACACTGACTTTGTCATTGATATATGTCTATGTTTATTTATATATGACTCATTAGTAGTATTTTAGACTGTAAAATTAACATTAAGCACGTACATGTAAATTGGGTCATGTTTATATTTTTAACCATAATTATTATACATTCCTTAATATAAACAAATTTACTTATTAGGTTTCAAAGTTCAAGAATCAGATTTAGAATAATAATAATAATAATAATAATAATAATAATTGTTTAATATGACTGTTACCATCTAAAATGCACATTAAATTAACCAAGTGATTCATTACCCTCTTATGTTAAATATCTGGGGAGGCTAAACCCGACTCACACAGGTCCTCGTCGTGCCTTCTGGATAGTGGGACTGTTTCCATGAACCCTAACGTTAACGGTAAACCGGATGGTAGAGATTGACCTAATCAACCACTCTACTTATACCCACAAATCCATGAAATCACTGACAAGTGGACTGAGCCATGTTGGTAGGTGTAAACTACCTGGTTGGGATCCACGAGATGATAGCAATCGATGGTTAGAGACCTTGAATGACATGGCTCAAAATCGTTTGCAATGGCGAAGGTGCATCCACTGTTTGTGTTCTCCCAATTTCTAATCTTCTGAATTCTTCATATCCCTTTCTTTTTTCTCTTTCCAAATTTATTTCACTGGATTATACTCCTTGAATAACATCTTCAAACCCTAATCTTTCGCATTAATGCTTATACTCTTACTACTTCTACCACTATAGGATTTGAATGGACAACTGCATTTTTGTGCTAATGTGGTATGGCAACTCTAACTGATGTACGTACCTACAATGTTTTACGTTGTGACTGACTGACTGACCTATACCCACAAATGATTACGAAAGAATCATTTCATAATTATTTTTGATTTCAAAAAAGGGAGATGTAATGATTCTGCGTAAGCAATGCCAAAACAGCTATTGAATCCCGGTAGTTGTGCTCGTGCTTCGATGTAGCGTTCTTCTCCAGAAGGGCTTACTAGGCGCCACCTTGTTTCTATGGCTGGAAGAGGGGTTAGTTACCTGAGGAGTAAGACTGTCATCAAACACATACTTATTTTCCGGATATCTTATTTGTTAGTGTATTTATCAGGGATTCAGGTGTTCTTATATAGTGATGATGATTAATATTCAATAACCAGTTCTACAGACAGTTATCTTCTGTATTTTTCGTTGATTTCTAGCAATAACCACGGGAGTTAGTGGTTCTTGTGCGATCCTTAATGATGATGCTACTGTTGTTACTAGGATCTCTATATAACACTTGATTGATCATTTAAGGTTTCTGACTAGTAATAGTCAATGACTTAGTACATCTGACCGCTTAGCTTAATCGTAAAATCCGTACACTTAATAAATTCGATTGTTTTAAAATTGTGGGAACATTAAAATGAAATTGTTTATCAGAAGATATCAATCAATCAGTGTACTCAATTCTATCTTACTGTCACAGTTAAATAACTTGTAACCTTTCCGAATGTGCTTTTGAGATAATAAAAGTTTAAATCTTCAAGGAAGCATTAGCTTCCATTAAAGTTGCACACGCGTTTAGCTCGCGAGTTCAAGTGAATAAGAAATATCCTTTAAAGTTTATAAATGAGTGCGAAAGTCAATCAACACCAAGACCTCTCTTTAATTCTGTTCCAAAGAACACTGTTTATATCTATCTACCATTTAGAGATGAATCTAACAGTATGGTTTTAAGACAGAGATTAAAAGCATCCATCGAGAAAACATATGCTACTAACCTGGTTGTGACTGAAAGGACTAAGCCTATGATTCTAAATAGACTTAGACATTGTACAAATGATTACATGACGTCTCATCGTATTTACCAATTTACATGTTCGCGTGGACACACTCATGGAGGAGCAATCGAGTAACACAATCAAGGAATATGGAACATATACCTAAATGGCTTCAAAGTCAAATAATGTCAAATGCTCCGATAAACATGGAAGTTGAAAATAGTGTTCTTCGATAACAAAGCACATAGTTGAAAGGGGGCACAGATTTGACATCAATATAGCTTTTAAAACGTTGTATAGACATTGTCATGGACGAATTCTTAAACTTATAGAAGCCTAGGCTAATCATAAATTTAAACCCCCCTTATGTTTACATAAACAATCTGTCGTAGCCTTAAATTTGCCGTGGTCATTTTATGGCTTAAGTTAATGCGACAATTTCCTGTTCTTTCTCTCTCCTTTATTTACAATCATCACTTAGTTTACTTGAACTATCATTTAGTTGACCTTTATTAATTTTCATATAAAATGACTTAACAAGTATAAGTAACCAGATTGTTCGGAATGCATAGAGCAAACAGCTCCCATTTTTCAGATCAACTCCGTCTTCTCATTGTTCTATTGAAATAAGAAATAATCGATCAGTTGTTTACATATTGATTATTTGAAACATAACCAAACTACATATCTCTTTGTCCAAGGCCGAGGGATGTGCGACTTCGCCCCCCTTGTCACAGTACTCATATACGATGACTCGTTTTACTCACTGCCCCCAAATGCCCTGGTACGGCCGAGAGTGGGGAGAGTCCACTCTCCCTCTCGAAATGCTCTCACATGGCCAGCGAATATATAGCCTCTGCCACAGAAGTCATACTCACTGCCTTCTCGTGCCATAGGTGTTGTTTACGAAAGTGAGAGGACGAAATGCGAATGTCCGACGCTTTAACTGGGTTGGTGGACACGGAAAGTCCACCTAGGGGAGTTGGAAAACCCTGATTCCAAACCAATGGTGCACATGGTCTCCAGTATCCTGATGGAACGAATGGCGAATGAACCTGCTGTTGGTCACCGGCTACCATGGGACAGCATCTCCTCACGATGCTCCACTGCCTTGTGGATCAGACCTTTAGGTCAAAGGCTCGGGGTGTGGCCCCCTAAGTAAACCATCTGCTTCGGTTTGGGCACCCGGGCAGTATCACAGCCCACACACAAATAAATGAAATGATGAATTCTATTGACGATACTATTCTCGCTCATATTAGAAGCAAGACAATTTACACTATTATTATTATTACCATTATTATTATTATCATTATTATTATTATTATTGTTATTATTTACTACGTCGCTTTTTCACTCCCTTTATTCCCAAATTGTGTATCCTTCCTTTCCAACTTATGCAGTAGCTCGCCCATGGTGGAAACTCTGTCCTATCTAAACGATCTCCAGTCACTGTCTGGTTGAAAGTGAATGCTTCCACCGATTAGGAATACTGAAGCAGTCTTTCTGAAACCACGTACGCCGTTCAAGCTGTCTTCCTTCAACGTTCGCACACTAATGCAGATCGGACAACAGATGGGGCTGGCTATGTCTTTAGAAAGTCTTGATGTTGATGTTTGCTGTCTATCCGAGACCCGTATTCAAGAATCTAGTGAAGTACTACAAATTCGTTCTCCATCTGTCGCTTCGAAAAGCTCCGGCAACATCAACCAGTTTGTCCTGCCCCGCATGGCCGGTGACGACTGATCCACCAAACGAGGCGGAAGTCCGCAAGGAACTCCAACTCTTGAAGCGCTACAAATCACCGGGCCCAGATGACTTACCTCCGGCTCTTTTTAAAGATAGTGGTAACTTTCTGGCTAAGGAACTGACGGTGTTGTTTGCAAAGGTTTGGGAGCAAGAAAGTGTTCCAACATCATGGAATGAGTCGATAGTCGTCCCTATCTTTAAAAACGGTTCACGTTGTTCCTGTAACAACTATCGGGGGATAAGTCTACTTCCGATTGCGTCCAAACTATTGGCTTCTATCATTCTTCGTAGGCTGTTTAAAACCCGCGAACGATTGACTCGCGAGGAGCAGGCTGGTTTTCGTTCTGGTCGAGGATGCATTGATCACATCTTCACCCTCCGCCAAATGTTAGAACACCGTCATACTTATCGCAGGCCAACAATCGTAGTGTTTCTTGATATCAGGGCTGCCTTCGATTCGTTGGACAGGACTGTTCTCTGGGATTGTCTATTGAAGAAGGGTGTGCCTGAGAAGTTCATTGACATCATAAAGGCCCTGTATACGAACACCTCAGGCAGAGTGAGGGCATACAACCACCTTTCTCCCTTGTTCCATTCGAGCAGTGGGGTTAGGCAGGGTTGCCCGATCTCACCATTCCTCTTCAACTTTGCCATCGATGACATCCTGGAAACAGCTCTGATGGATGTAAGTAATGGCGTTGTGGATCTGCTGCCTGGAGAACGACTTCTCGACCTCGAGTATGCGGATGATATTGTCTTACTGTGCGATAATGCCCAAGGCATGCAATCCGCACTTAATCAGTTGGCAGTCAGTGTCCGCAGGTACGGCATGTGCTTTGCACCCTCCAAGTGCAAAGTACTCCTACAAGACTGGCAGGATTCTCATCCTGTACTCACCCTGGATGGTGAGCAGATTGAAGTAGTTGAGAAGTTCGTGTATCTAGGTAGCTATATAAGTGCTGGTGGTGACGTGAGTGATGAGATTGATGCACGTATAATGAAAGCCAGAGCGGCTTATGCCAATCTGGGCCATCTTTGGCGCCTTCGTGATGTTAGTCTGGCTGTAAAAGGTCGGATCTACAACGCGTCGTTGAGAGCAGTTTTGCTCTATGTTTGTGAAACCTGGCCTCTCCGAGTTGAGGATGTTAGACGTCTCTCTGTGTTCGATCATCGTTGTCTCCGAAGAATTGCTGACATTCAGTGGCAACACCATGTTAGTAATGAAGAGGTTCGGCATCGTGTGTTGGGGCGCAGAGACGATAATTCAATTGGTGTCACCATCTTGAAACACCGACTTCGGTGGCTTGGACATGTTCTACGAATGTCGTCCCAGGGAATTCCACGTCGTGCATTATTTGCCGACTCTGGGACTGATTGGAAAAAGCGGAGAGGAGGTCAGTGTATGACATGGTGTCGTGGCATGAAAGAAAGCTGCAAAGGGCTAGCTTCTGCTGGTCCTTCACGACTCCCTGGCTGGGGTCCGAGAGATGGTGCAACACAGTGGCTAGAGACGTTATCAGATATGGCTCAGAATAGAAGCCAGTGGCGATCCTGCTGTAACCTTCTTTTACTTTCTACATAAAGAGTGGTTATAACTTTCTTAACTGAAAGAGTCTTCTGGTTGTACATTTCAGTCCGCCTTATCTTTTCATCCCTTCTCTTCCTACTTTCATTATTTTGTGTGGCGCATATGTATCTGGTGCCCTTTTGTACCAATATATATGTGTTTAAATAAATAAATAAATAGTTTTACTCACTGATGACTGTCTCTGTAGCATTGCTCACATATTAGACTGAACTGTGTTCAGACATATTTTCAGATTTTAGGTGATATTAATCTTTTTCTCCTCTCCCTAGACCTTAAGTAAATGTGTGATTCAATTGGTGTACTTCAAACTACTTTTTCCATCACTGAAACACCATTAGATTTTGTAATAGATGTAAAATGTGACCAATCATTTGAATAGTTGTCTAATGTCTAAATTTACTTAGTATTGTTTGTTTGAATCCTCTCATTGATACTAAGTGAATTTAAATTTCACCCCGTTGCACAAGCAAGTGTCTATCAGGACTCAGTAACTAAATGGATAACACGATGGCAATTGAAGCGAAAAGTACTGGGTTCGAGTTCCAGAGTGAACATCAACTCTGAGATGCAGGTACATCCAGCTGACGAGTCCCAAATAGGACGAAACGCGCGTCCTGGATTCCACTACTAGTCACTATCCATCTTTGCTTATAAAATTCTTAAAATTTCATGTAGATAAGTATCATGATGCACCCTAATAATGAATTAATCTTAAAACATCTCTTCTCTCTATTTCATGTTTTAGTGTTCTAATTCAAATTATGGCATTAAAAATGAATATACTATGAACTCTCTAGACATGTATACATGTGTATCTGTATTGTCCCGTCATCTTTATAGATTATAATTAACGGATAGGCTCAAGGAGTCGTATTTCGTCATTTTTGTAACTTGACATCTGGATGAACATACCCCTTCCCATTGTTACTAACCACACTCTGACTGGGACTCAGTACCTTTCTCGTCAACTTTAAACGTGTTAACCACAAAGCTACTGAGTCCAGAAAGCTGAAATTTATTTATTTAAACACAATATTGGTACAAACGGGCACCAGATATATAGGCACCGCACAAATCTCATTCGATTTGTGTGAGGGTTGTGATACTGCCCAGGTGCCCAAACTGAAGTAGGTGGTTTTCTTAGGGGACCACACCCGGAGCCTATGACCTAAAGGTCTGATCCACAAGGCAGTGGATCATCGTGAGGAGATGCTGTCCCATGGTAGCCGGTGACCAACAGCAGGTTCATTCGCCATTTGTTCCTTCAGGATACTAGAGCCCATGTACACCATTGGTTTGGAATCAGGGTTTCACAACTCCCCTAGGTGGACTTTCCGTGTCCACCAACCCGGTTAAAGCGTCGGACATTCGCATTTCGTTCTCTCAATATCGTAAACAACACCTGTGGTGTTAGTAGAGGGGGGAGGGAGACCTTACTCTCCCCTACTCTCGGCTGTACCAGGGCATTTGGGGGGGGGCAGAGAGCTAAAATCTTGTTCAATGATTATATCATTCATTATTCATAAGTCAATTGTTTCGTGTTATTGATATTTATATATGTATCTTTACTTTTCTTATTTATTATAGAAAATTACTGGTTGTAATAAAATGACCTGTTCATATTGTCATTTATTTTTTTGTTGGTTATGTTTATATGCTATACATGATCGTCATAATCCATATTCACATTTTTCTAATGGTACATGTCAAGGTCAATTATGGACAGATAATACAATTGAATTTAGATAATCATTTGATTTCACTTTCTTATTATGATCCTATAAGAGTACTGTATCTAAAAGAAATATATCCAGCCACTCCTTTTACCACCTTGGTCAACTTCAGAGTTAACTTATTACTAATCCATTTTATAAGATGGTGGTGACATGAATTTGGTTTGATGTTCATTCTTATATCTTACATTTATCCACATATCTTACCATTGTGATTATTATTATTATTATTACACTTGTTAACCATTTTGCGGGGAATTTATTCAACATCCACCCCTATCTACCATCATTCTACGTATTACGTAATTTCTGATTTGTAATCCTATTGTTCTCACTCTTACCCCCCCCCCTATGTCAACTATATTTATTCCGATCATCATTTATCTTACAATTTTATTTCACTTAGAGATTGATTCAAGTTTAATACTTCATATTAGTCAGCTTCAACATTCCTTGATTCATATGTTTACAGTTTGGTTAAATGATGTACTCTGCCCTAAACTACTTGGCCAATCTTCTTTTATGGATTATTAATTTGGATTTACAAATTGTAGAGTACCTGATGAGAAATGATTGAAAGGGATATTCTTCGTTCATATAAGAGTACTGTTTTGTTTGGGTTTTTTTTGTATTTTTGTATCCAACTTTTTTTTAAATATTTTTATTTTAATAAACAATTCTATTTTATAAAAAAAGATTCACTACTCTTGAAGTGCTGTGCTTCGTTAATCGTTCATCTTGATAACCGTTATAATACCAATCTTAATGGTACATAAAATCAAAAGGTAAAGAAAAGCAGCAACTACAGTTTATTGTCAAACAACTCAGACCAGCACCTGAGTGAATATCAGCGAGCAAAGCGAAAATGATATACATTGGAGATGGTGGGTAAGCCAACTCTGTAGCTGTTTCTCTGACACCAGCTTAGCTGTCTTCGAATTTGTGCTAATAGGTTTTGTTGGTTTGTATTGGCAGCATTTAAAAATAGACTCACATAAGCATTGGTGGCAGCAAGACAAAACAAAAGCTAATAATAGGATTTGAGTGCATACATATATGAGGAGGAGGAGGAGAAGTCATCGAATGATATTTAAGCAATCAACATTTTGGCTAGAGTCTGTCATGTTGCTCTAGTGGTCATAACAGTAAAAAGTAATATGCAAATTGTTATTATCCAAATGACGGTGTCTGTTAAGTAAGTGAATAAAAAGAGCTTAACCAAAATTAACCATCATCGAAATTGTCTGTAGGACGGTTGCTATACTCTAATTTATTGTTCACTATTACCAGTTTACAAATAATTTAGGTTGATAATTTTCTTTTTTATCATATTCAGTATTGGAATTTGTCTTGATCAAACTGTTTCATGTAACAGTGTACTTACAAACAACTGCTTGTTTTTATCAGATCAGATAATCAAAAGAATTAGACTAGATGCTTGTATTCTACGAATAGTTGTTGAGGTTGTTATCGTAGTATCATAAATTTTACTACATAAAAACTGTTCATTTGATACTTTTTACGTTTACCAAAAGTGACCATATTCATCATAAGTTAGTAGTTATTCATATCTTTCACGTCGTGTTCAATACAAACGGGGTTTGGTAAGGTGCTTATTTAACAGGCTTGACTGTATTTACACAAACGACGCTATTGATGATGAAGTTAAGTTGTTAAACAAAACAATAATGGGGAATGGTTATCCGCCTAAACTTATAAATAGATGGAAAGTCCATGGAACAGTGAAACCTACTGTAGCCTTGGAGAAAAAAAGCCTGTCTACATCACCTTACCATTTAGAGGTGATTCAAATAGCCTTTTATTGAAACGAACGTTTAAATCAGTCATCAACAAAACGTATTGTGCAGCAAAGGTCATTATCAAAGAGAGAACTAGGTTCATGCTTCATCCGAAACTTAAAAGACATGAAAACGATTGTGTTACATCCCACTGCGTTTACCAATTTAAATGTGTGTGTGTGGTCACACATACATAGGGAGGAGCAATCGTGATCTGAAAATTAGAGTATGTGTGAACATGTGCCAAAATGGTTGCAGAAACAAATGACCCGATAAGAGTAGATGATAAACATCCATCATCTTCTATTGCCAAACACATAATTGAAACAGGTTATAAGATTGATCTTAATTCAGCTTTTGTGGTGTTATAGAAAAGTGTAAAAGGGTGTATACTAAGGTTTATTGAAGTCTTAGCCACACGAAAATTCAAATCCCCTGGGTATATTCAAAAACGGTTTGTTCTCACCTTAAACCTACCCTAGTAATATTAACTTATTACCCAGAGTGATTAGGTTTCAAATTGTTTTCACATTATTATTATCCTTGTCTCCTCTTACCCCCCCCCTTTCCAGTCTAGTTGGCCTTTTATTTTTATATATAAATGTTCTTAACAAGTACATTAAGTATGATCAGATTGTTCGAAATGTATTGCGCTAATATATCATCACATACTTAGTATTGTTTGTTTGGATCCTCTCATCGATTTGTTAGGACTGCAACTGGTCACTCCATCGCACAAGCAAGTGGCTATCAGGACTCAGTAGCCGAGTGGATAACGCGATGGCGTTTGAAGTGAAAGGTACTGGGTTCAAGTCCCAGGATGAACATCAACTCTGAGATGCAGGTACATCCAGCTGACGAGTCCCAAATAGGACGAAACGCGCATCAAAATGGATTCCACTGCTAGCCACTGTCCATCTTTGCATATCATCACATAGTTCTGATAATCTTTATCTTCTTATTACATTATTTGTAATATCCCAATGAGCAGGAAAATTAAATTTTCTGGCGTTTTATGATTCAGTATAATCCACTTCATCATAGAATAAATAAGTGAATGAAATTAACCAAAGTTTTATTTGAAAATGTCAAGTCGAACCTTGGTAATGATACCTACAATTTCAAGCTATACTTTCTATATCTCATCGGTATTGTGTAAGAATACTTATATTGTGACGAAATCGCCGAATTTGTGATAATGAACGGCGATACCTTCAGCAATGAAGTACTTAACAATGTGAAGACTTTTAAGTATACAGAATATCGTTTGACAAAGTTTACATCTCACTGTCATAAAAGATGAATTTATTACAAATGTAACCAACGGGACACATTCGTTTTCCAAATCAAGCGAAGTTGTTTTTTCAGAAAGTAATCAGCATAATGAAGTGTCAAACAGCTTAATTAATGGGAGCAACACATCAAATCGTAGCCATAGCACCTGTTAGTTTGTCGTATACCGTTTCAGCCTAACTTCCAGGTGTGATTCTGATGTCAGGTAACTCGCAGCACACATCATAACCATCAAATGCCCTTTGGAAATCCAAATTCATTCATTCTAGTATCTACATGTAAAGCGTCTATGATGATCTAAGAAAGGGACAAAGTTTAAGGGGTTTGAAAATCGAATACTTGAAGGTATTCAGTGGTGGGACGGGCTAAGAAATACAGGGAGGTAGTAGCACCCAATAAATTAGATGTAGAAGACTAACAAAACCGATCGATACTGTACTATACATTCAGAACAACGCCCAATCTGAATATGCTAATTCAGACATATTAAGCTATGTTATCAAAATTTACAAACTTAAATAAGATTTACATCTACATTATGTTAGTAAACCGCCGTCTTGTTCCTCGAGGATGCCTTCTTACAATGATTAACTGTCCTAAAGGATTCCACTGAAGTGTTCCTTATAACAACGTTCTACCGTGAAGATCAGTAACTTTTTATAGAAATGTTTATCTGGTTACCGGTTAATTTTCTAATGGTTGGACATTTATATTTATCTTTGAACATCGACTCACTGATCCTTGGTAGCATCAACCTACAAGCCCCATGTGAAATTAATCAAATAAACACTATAAACATGTGCCACCGTTTGCAATGGCGAAGATGCATCCACTCTTTGTGTTTTCCCAAATTCTAATCTTCTGAATTCTTCATGTCTCTATCTTTTTTTCTCTTTCCAAATTTATTTCACTGGAATATACTCCTTGAATAACATCTTCAAACCCTGATCTTTCCGATTACTGCTTATACTCTTACTACTTCTACCACTATGGGATTTGAATCGACAACTGCATCTCTGTGCTAATGTGGTATGGCAACTCGAACTGATGTACGTACGTACGATGTTCTACGTTGTGACTGACTGTTAAACCCGGAGTACAGTAATGTAATGAAAACAAAACGACAATTTATTCTCAAATTACATTGTATTTAATAATTCAGTTGCGTATTTATTCACCTTAAAGTCATTCATGTTTAGAAAAACTAAAGTCCCATCAGATGGATAGTGGCTAGCAGTGTAATCCAGTTTGACGCGCGTTTCGTTCTATTTAGGACTCGTCAGCTGGATTTACCTGCATCTCAGAGTTGATTTTCACTCTGGGACTCGAACCCAGTACCTTTCGCTTCAAACGCCATCGCGTTATCCACTCGGCCACTGAATCCTGATAGCCACTTGCTTGTGCGATGGAGTGACCAGTTGCAGTCCTAACAAATCGATGGGAAGATTCAAACAAACAATACTAAATAAAGTTCCATTACTTCTACTTGACTTTTGTGCTGATGATGTCGTTTAGAATAACAATAAAAGCTTCTTAACCAAACCATCCAGCTTAGAGAATAAAACCCTAATATGTTCATCCATAACAAAATAGAAATGATACAACAAAATTTTATCAAGTAGACAAATTCATTACAACAACAAATAATCAAGATATCTAGGTTGACATGGAAACGTTATCAAATTTTTAAGAAAAAAAAACTAATTTCACAAAATGAATATTCCTAATTATGATTAAGTGGTGAGACTGTAATTTACGAACGACCTTTGAGCAACTGTAAGATGGTTATGAGGATACTCACCTACTTGCAAAGGTTAAATAAGGGTTATAAATTAGGGTGAGCAATTAACATCAGATATGATACCAAATAGAGGAATGAATTTCTCACCAAAATCCAAGATCTATCTTAACTCTCTCCTGTCCGTCCATCAATTATAATCTCATCGATTATGTTTATATCTTTCTCACAGAAATACAAATTAAAAATCTGATTTCATTGTTAGGAAAAAAAAAGTTTTTTTTAAAAAACTTGGGCGGGGCGAGACTTCCCCCCCCCCCTCATAGCAACAAAAGCAATTTTACCAAATAGTTTTCGCATTCATCTTTTTACATTTTAATGAATTATCATATCCTAAATTATATGATACAGGTTGTAATGTATAATTTGATACATAATGATAAGAATGATCATTATTTTGCATTGTAGTTGAGGAATGTTTTGTACTGTCCATTGTCATGTTTGTTGTATACCATTGAACAATAAACGTATTCCCCCCTTGATTCATTGCTAAACAAATACTATCAGGTAAATTTTTTATATTTATATCTGTAATAAAATCAATATAACCTTGAATAGCATTACCTTTATGGATATACAAATGTGATATAGGTATATCTATCATTTCATCTTGATCTAATTCAACCAAATGTATTTTAATATCATTTACAAAACCAATTTCTGTTCGTACATTATTACGACCGGTTAAACGCCATATACTCGTCTCTAATGCATTTGATATCCTTATTGTTAATGATACTATATGATCTAATTGTATTAACCAACCAGATGATAATGTAGTTTGAATTCTTTGATCTATTGGTAATTTAATGAATTGTATAAATGGTTTAAATTGACTTGTAGATGAGAATAGTAAACTCATTATATTAGATATTCCACCAGAAAATAATTCATATGGTAATAATGAGATATCTAAATAATTAAGATCCATATATAACCATGTCTCTCCTGTTGTTGTTGTTGCCATGGTAGATTGTTGTTGCTGTGGCTGTTTTTTATTATAGGGTAATATATTACCTAAATTCATTAATTCATTTGCTTGTATATTAATATTCAATAATGATAATGATGTTTCATCTTCATTATTAATTAAATTGATATTCATATTAGATAATTGTAATCCACCATTATTATCTAATATATAATAAGTTATATAATCAATATATAATATATGATTAATATGATTAATTTCATTATGTAATAATATAGCTTGATTCATTGTATTCAATTTGTGATCACCAATTAAACCGGACCAACTACCAGCTAAACCTAATTTACATTTAGATAATAAACCATTTAAACAACGACATTCCTTGATTGTTAATAATACTTCATTATTATTATTATTACATAATTGTCTGATATATTTTCTACATAATTGAATTAGGGTCCATCTTTGTTGTTTAGATAAATCATTTAATATATAAGTAATATAATGAGGTGATAATTTAGTTAATAATAATAATTTAAATATTTCATAATTAATTAATATTTCATTTTCTATATTATTATTATTAGTATTATTAATATTATTATCATCACCATTATTATTATTATTATTTATATTATTATTATTAGGTAATTGATATAATAATTCAATTAATTTTGTTCTTATTTTTAAAAATTGTTTTTCATTAAATTTAATTAAATTATAATTTTTTTCATTTAAATTTTTTTTATTTTCTGATAAATATATTTCAGTCATAGTACGAATAGCTAATGAACGTATAACGGATGGAATATTATTATTATTATTAACATTATTATTGTTATTATTGTCGTTATTATTATCATGATTATTGTTATTAATATTATTTGTATCATTATTATTACCATTATTATTATTATTATTAATATTATTATTATTGAAATTATTATTACGATTACTACTATCCATATTAGTACCACCATTATTATCACGATTATTATTATTATTAGTATTATTATTATTATCATTATTATCATAATAATAATTATTATCATATTCACCATATTCATTATTATTATTGTCATTATTATTAATTATTATATTGAATAATGATTTAATCAATATTGGATGACGTAATTGTTTACTTAATGATATACCTAATAATAATAAATGATTTTTTTGTTTTACTTCAACATTTTTTCTTGAAATATCAAGTAATTTTTGTATATGTTTAATGATTTGTTTAAAATAATTAAATTTTTCATAATTTTTAATGCGGGAATTTAAATTTACTAAAGTCATTAAACAAATATAATTTTGATCAATAATTATTGATTTTTCACATGATTGATATAATTGATTCATTTGATCAATATTTAATTGATTATTAATATGAGATAATGATGGCCAAAATTTTTTAAATAACATTTCTTTTGTTTTAATAAATTCAATAGAATTTTCATTTAAATTATGATCATTATTAAAATAAAGAAATTTAGTTATTTCATTTAAACGATTTAATATAATAGTTAGACAAGTATTAGTACCACAATTAATTAAAATATCAATTAATTGATCTTTCCATGTATTATATTGTCTATATATTAATTGTATATCAATATAAGGTGGAGTTAACATAGTTGCACTAGATAATAATGTAATAGAATGATTAGTATCTGGGAGACAACGTAATTGATTAATTAAATGAATAATTGATTCAGATGATTTTATAGTACCAATTAAATTATTATGTAAATAATCACGATATGATTCAATATATTGTCGTAAATTAACTAATTGCTGATGATTATCATTATCATCAGTAGTATTATGAGTAGTATCAGTAGTAGTAGGAGTAAATAAATTTGTATTTAAACTACATGAATTTGATTTTGTAATTGGATAAATAAGACCTAAATGTATTGTTTGATAATTGGTACCATATAAGATTTCAATGATCTTGAATGAAAAAGGAAAGAAAAGAAAAATAAACAAAAAATTAGTATTTTAAACAAAGATGGATAATGGCTAGCAGTAGAATCCAGCATGCGCGTTTCGTCCTATCAATGAGAAGATTCAGACAAATAATACTAAGTGAATTTAAACTTCACCCCATTGCATAAGCAAGTGGCTATCAAGAGTCAGTGGCCGAGTGGATAACGTGATGGCGTTTGAAGTGAAAGGTACTGGGTTCGAGTCTCAGAGTGAACATCAACTCTGAGATGCAGCTACGTTCAGCTGACGAGTTCCAAATAGGACGAAACGCGTGTCCTGGATTCCACTGCTAGCCACTATCCATCTTGGCTTATAATGCTTGTGAATTAAGGCTATATCAAGGCAATACGTACAGTATGCACATATGTCAATGAGAGACTGACCAGTTGCAGTCGTAAACATCAATGGGAACATTCATTATTATATATATATATATATATATATATATATA
>NC_031498.1:30228678-30233675 GCF_000237925.1 Schistosoma mansoni | reverse complement strand
GAGGAAGGCCAAACAACACATTATTCTGGGAAATAGAAACAGATATGAAAAGGATGAATGTTAACTGGAAAGAGCTGGAAAGGATTTCCCAGAACAGAGATGGATGGAGAATACTGGTTGGCGGCCTATGCTCCTCCACGAGGTTAACAGGCGTAAATAAGTAAGTAAATATGAAAAATATTCAAATAATAATCTCAATGATTAAAATAACCTATAATGCCATTAAATAAAAAAAAGAGAATTCAACGAAGAAAGTTTTCTTTTCGCCACTTCTTTTAACGTAATTTATAGAGTCAAAGGAACTGGATCGAAGGGGGGGATCGAATCAATATTTTATGCACTGTTGAGGCAGTGTATGAACTCAAGCCTGAACTTTGTGTGCAGAAACGATTTGTTCAACCTTTCGCCCCTTTCTAGTTGTTGTTGCTTTTTTCGGCACTTTTAATATCGATTTCTTGATTTTTAGATTACTATTTTACATTTTTAACTCTAACCAGTTATTATTATTATTACTTTGTACAAGTATTCTTGATTATGATTCAGTTTTTATTACTATGACTTTTATGTTTGTCGCTTTTCTTCATATCTGTCAACTGGACTATTATCTGACCCATAAATTATTTTCTTCCTTACCCCCCTTGATTAGTACGTAACCTCATTTGTTATTTATTGTCGAATCAATTTATAATGCAATCTTTCCTAGCCTCCTATAGGTATATATATTCCATACAATAATCTAAATAATATTGTATACTTCTTTGAATTTTATGACTTTCTCAGTTATAGGTTCGAATCTCGCGAGGCGTGATCGTGGCTGCACACTGCTGAAGAGTCCCGTAATAAGACGAAACGGCTGTCCAATGCTTCCAGGTTTTCCATGGTGGTCTAGCTTCAATTAACTCGTGATTTCAACTATATAAAATATAGGTTTTCATGTTGATTTTCATTGGAAATGAATTCAATATTTTATGAAATATTGTTGCATAGTATTGATAAGTTTTGAAATGAGATTATTGTGATGATATAATAATATTGAATATTTCTTGGTTGTTGAATGGATCTTTAAATGATCAATATTTATTGTGAAAAATTCATACTTTTCAGTATAGTATAAATAGAATGTGGCTATCATGAGAATCAAGGACGTGTAATACATCCTGTTCTGGACTCGTCAGCTGGATGTACTTGAAGTTGATGTTCACACCGGGACTCAAAGCCAGTGCCGTTCGCTTCAGATACCATCGCATTATTACTTAAATACTGAGTCCAGGTAGCTACTCACTTGAACACTCAACAATTTAAATTAAGTTTAATTTGGATATGTCCCAACAATACTCATACTACTGAACAACCGAAGCTTCATTAACATCTGCGATTATTGGAGCTAATGTTACTGGTGCTTTTATTATACAGTTCGCGGCAATCATTAAAACATGTCTTAGTCTCAATCTAGATGGAGCGATAAAGGTTACTATCCTAGCAAACGTCTTCCTTCAACATATATTACATTGACGAACAACATCACTGTAGTCTACACAAGGTCTGCAAGTCATTTGACTACCGCAATTACAAATGAAGAAACTTCTTAGCAGTCCCATTTATTGTAGCCGTTTAATGTCAAGCTTACTCTAAAATCCTCTGTGAACCGATCGTACATGAGCATCAGGTACTGAAATTAACGCAGTGACCTTGAAATCCCTCAAACGCTTGTGATCGGCTCGTCCACTGAGTCTAAGAATGACGGAAATTCATAGGTCTGACACAATTTTAACAAGAATCTGTTATCACTCATACTCAATAAAGCTTTGAGTAAACAGAAGTTTACTTGAAAGAGTTTTTGATGTTAAGAGTTGTAACTGGTCAGTCATTATTGGCATATATATCATGAGCGGATTGCCTCGATATTGTCATTTATTCACAAGTTTTAGGTAAAGCTGAATTATGACGAGCAACAGGATGTAGGACTTGAGTTTCATCTGATATATGACTCGTCAACTGGATATATTTGCATCAATTTTGATATTCTTAGTTGTACTCAAAGGTGGTATCTATCGTTGAACTCGTTTAGTCAATGGGTAACGAGTCGCCTTTTCAAGTAAAAGATATTGAGTTCAGGTTACAAATGCGAACAACAAAACTGGAATTCTGACACATTTAACTGGTGATTTCAAAGTATGACGAAGTGATTGCTAGCTATTATCTAACTTTATTGAACAAAAACTCGTTCATATTATTGGCGATTATGTTTTTTTTAAGGTAAGTGTACATTACAATATGTAAACAAGCATAGGTCATTTCAGGTGAAGACTATATTAGTTAGTTAAAAGCTATGTATATATATTCACATAACTAACCAATGATAATTTATCAGAAGGGGGTTTTGTGGAGATTTTAATAATTTTATATAGTTGAAATCATGAGTCAATTGAAGCTAGACATTAACACCGTTGGATGCCGGCCGGTTAAGTGGTCTAGTGGTTAAGCGCTCGCGAGCGAGACTGATAGGTCCTGGGTTTGAATCTCGCGAGGGGGGATCGTGAATGCGCACTATTGAGGAGTCCCACAATAGGGCGAAACGTCCGTCCAGTAATTACAGGTTTTTCATAGTGGTCTAGCTTCAATTGACTCATGATTTCAACTATAAAATGGTAATTTAGTTAATATAAGTCTATGATGGAAGTTATCTTTAAGTTAAGTAATAATAGATATCTGTTGCGTTCTAATTTGAAACTACACTAGTATGATTTTATAGGCTATACTTAGTCGAACATTGTACTCTGTCTTCCTACATTCTTTATAGTTTCAGTTATTTTATGATTAAATAGCGAACACTAATCTATCTTATCGGTTTCCTTATTACGAGTTACAGTGCCATCTCATTAGATCAACGTCAAGAGAAATAAGCTGTTGGGTACCAAATCAGTGTCTAAACAACAGTGGGGGGGGGGAGAAACCTAAAGGTTTCAAGTATGATTTAGTGTAAGTTCATAAACATATACTGTTCCTGATTTTAGAAAAAAAAACGAGACAGTTTCTTAGTCTTTCCTGGCTGATAGAAGTTCTCTGGCTGTAATTATTCAACAATAAGAAAGTTTATCTTCTTCGATTCAAATAGATACGCATATTTCGGTAATATTTTAAATGAGGAATGTTACATCTATTCCCCACCGGTGACCTTAGGTATTTTAACACTTCAATAATTATTCGTTGATAGGTAATTTGAGTGAGAGTTTAGGAATTTTTATTAAATATTACACAATAAAACTCCGCCTGTAACTCATCTAGAGTTACTGCCGGTCTCAAACCGACACAAAGGAGGGGGGTTGAGCATGGGGTCGGAAATCCCATCCCGTAGAAGAAAATCTTGCCAAAATACACCAACTAGAATAAACAAATTATGTGTTGGTGAGCGGCCTATGCTCCTCTACGAGGGGTAACATGCGTGAGTAAGTGA
Organism: Schistosoma mansoni; assembly: GCF_000237925.1. Classification (NCBI taxonomy): domain Eukaryota; kingdom Metazoa; phylum Platyhelminthes; class Trematoda; order Strigeidida; family Schistosomatidae; genus Schistosoma; species Schistosoma mansoni. The sequence goes on along the minus strand of NC_031498.1, from coordinate 30,230,221 downwards.
GTAATTACCCACTAAAGCGATAATCAAGCTTACAAAATGATGATTAAAACTTTCATCTATTAGTCTACAAAGAATGAATGTGATAACATGATAGAGTGGATTAAGAATATAGTATTAAAGCTTAAGTAAACATGATTTGTCCATCACATCGTCTAAGTATCATTCTATTTTCATATTTCTAACTAATGAAGAGTAATCATGAGTTTTATATTGCTTTCCACCGAAGAGACTAGAGATATATATGCAAGGTTTTCCAATCCCCCTAGGTGGACCCTCCGTGACCACCAACCCGGTTAAAGAGCCGGACATTCGCTTTTCGTAAACAACCCTCTCGGCAGTGGGTAGGACTTCCCTGGCAGAGGCTATATACGTGTGGTCATGTGAAAGCATTTCGAGAGGGAGAGCGGACTCTCCCCGCTCTCGGGTATACCAGGGCATTTGGGGGCATCATAGATGCAGATATTAGCTTTTTCGTCATAAATATATATCCATGCTTTATTTAAAAGTTAATTCCTAACCGAAAAATATCAAAATGGTTTTTGTAAATTTGTATAAACTGTTTGACCAATGAGAAGGTCATAAGAGTTTTTAGCTGGTATTTAGGACTTGTCACCTAGATGTACATTTATCTCAGTGTCAGTCAGCTACAACGTAGGACCAGACACATTTATGCACCGGTCCAAGTTGCCATACTTCATTAGCACAACAAGATGAATACCGGATTCATAGAAATAGTTAATTTAGTGGTGGTAGTATGTAAAAGACAGGTTGTATATAAGGATATAGTATAGGAAAGGAGAAAGTTGTGAAGCAATTTTAATCTCACGGTTTAAGGGAAGATAAAGAGTGTATACACCTACGCCACTGTGATCAATTCTGAGCCATGTCACCTAGAGTTTCCAACCATTGGTTACGATGGTCGCGCAGACTCCAACCAAGTAGTCTGTATCTGCCAACATGGCTCAGACTAGAAGTTAGTGACTTCAAGCATTGATGCCACGTTTTGGTTTGGCCGCTCCTAACTATATCTCAGTGTAAACATAAATACTAGTATAAAAATAAACATGCGCCTTTAATCCCATTGATGGGCACCTATTAGATATACTAAAAGCTTGTGACAAAAGGCTATATTGAAACAATCCCTTGTAAATATAAATATAGCGACAAAGACTGATCGATTACAGTTACTCAATACTTGGTCTGTGATAAAGTTCAATTGAGTTGAGTTTTGAAGGCGAATACTTTACTAATCATCATTATTAATTTTATTGTGTCATGATAGTACATTGTAGCAATTTTGATCTACCCGCATCTGTCCCAAGTTCCATTTTAATGATGGTTGACAAACTGGCAGACTCCTCATATCTATTTAATACTAAATCAATTGGCAAACAACTTGTATACATGTATAATAGATCAGAAGGGTTTCGCGCACTAGAATCATTGGCCATGGTGACACTTGAGGAGGAAACCGGGAGAGGAAGTTTAGCGTTGAAAGTCAAGGTAGAAGGAATAGTAGGAAGTGAAGAAGGAGATTGGTTAT